>NW_026600542.1:0-205558 GCF_029448725.1 Salvelinus fontinalis
CCTATGTCCCACTGTTCAGCATCCTACATCTGTCCTATGTCCCACTGTTCAGCATCCTACATCTGTCCTATGTCCCACTGTTCAGCATCCTACATCTGTCCTATGTCCCACTGTTCAGCATCCTACATCTGTCCTATGTCCCACTGTTCAGCATCCTACATCTGTCTATGTCCCACTGTTCAGCTGCCTGATGGCTGATGGAATGAAACTTGCCCTGTTCCTATTCTTGCTGAACAGTGGGACCCCTAATCTCCTTCCGGAGGCCAGCAGCTCAGAACATTGGGTAAGATTGTGTGTAGGGTCCTTTATGATGTGCTTGTCCTTGTCTATCATAGAGGCCCTGAAGCCCCCTGCACTGCAATCCACAGAGCTTGGACCCCAGGTTTACAGTCCTCCTGAGGATACCCATATTAGCCACTGAAAGTCCAGCATACCAGAACAGGACACAGAAAGTCAACACACTCTTATATGACAGGTGTAGTAGTCGCTGTTGGTATTTTTTATTGATGTTCTGGGT
The DNA here is from genome assembly GCF_029448725.1 of Salvelinus fontinalis. Classification (NCBI taxonomy): domain Eukaryota; kingdom Metazoa; phylum Chordata; class Actinopteri; order Salmoniformes; family Salmonidae; genus Salvelinus; species Salvelinus fontinalis. Next base: position 518 of record NW_026600542.1, read on the forward strand.
GTTGGCATTAAAAGAGAGTGTGCTGTCCGCTGCCTTCCACCAGAAATCAATGAGCAGTTCTAGTGAGTTTGACATAGTTGTTATTGCCAACCAGGTCACCCATGATACAAGTCAGTGTTTGACGTCCATCCATGTCTGAGGACGTCGGAAGATGATGTGGAAACTGGCCACAAGTAGGTTTTGGTTCTGCTAGGACATTGTTGACAGAGATGGGGATGGTGTCAGTTCTGCTTGGACATTGTTGATAGGGATGGGGATGGTGTAAGTTCTGCTAGGACATTGTTGATAGAGATGGGGATGGTGTAAGTTCTGCTAGGACATTGTGGATGGGGATGGGGATGGTGTACGTTCTGCTAGGACATTGGGGATGGGGATGGGGATGGTGTAAGTTCTGCTAGGACATTGTGGATGGAGATGGCGATGGTGTAAGTTCTGCTAGGACATTGTGGATGGGGATGGGGATTGTGTAAGTTCTGCTAGGACATTGTGGATAGAGATGGGGATGGTGTAAGTTCTGCTAGGACATTGTGGATGGGAATGGGGATGGTGTAAGTTCTGCTAGGACATTGTGGATAGAGATGGGGATGGTGTATGTTCTGCTAGGACATTGGGGATGGGGATGGGGATGGTGTAAGTTCTGCTAGGACATTGTGGATAGGGATGGTGTAAGTTCTGCTAGGACATTGGGGATGGGGATGGTGTAAGTTCTGCTAGGACATTGTGGATAGGGATGGGGATGGTGTAAGTTCTGCTAGGACATTGGGGATGGGGATGGTGTCAGTTCTGCTAGGACATTGTGGATAGGGATGGGGATGGTGTAAGTTCTGCTGGAACATTGGGGATGGGGATGGTGTCAGTTCTGCTAGGACATTGGGGATGGGGATGGTGTACGTTCTGCTAGGAAATTGGACATTGGGGATGGGGATTGTGTAAGTTCTGCTAGGACATTGTGGATAGGGATGGGGATGGGGATGGTGTAAGTTCTGCTAGGACAATGTGGATAGGGATAGAGATTGGGAGGGTGTAAGTTCTGCTAGAACATTGTGGATAGGGATGGGGATGGTGTAAGTTCTGCTAGGACATTGTTGATAGGGATGGGGATGGTGCAAGTTCTGCTAGGACATTGTGGATAGAGATGGGGATGGTGTAAGTTCTGCTAGGACATTGTTGATAGAGATGGGGATGGTGTAAGTTCTGCTAGAACATTGTGGATAGAGATGGGGATGGTGTAAGTACTGCTAGAACATTGTGGATAGAGATGGGGATGGTGTAAGTTCTGCTAGGACATTGTGGATAGGGATGGGGATGGTGTAAGTTCTGCTAGAACATTGTGGATAGGGATGGGGATGGTGTACGTTCTGCTAGAACATTGTGGATAGGGATGGGGATGGTGTAAGTTCTGCTAGGACATTGGGGATGGGGATGGTGTAAGTTCTGCTAGGACATTGTTGATAGAGATGGGGATGGTGTCAGTTCTGCTAGGACATTGTGGATAGAGATGGTGTAAGTTCTGCTAGGACATTGTGGATAGGGATGGTGTAAGATCTATTAGGACATTGTGGATAGGGATGGGGATGGTGTAAGTTCTGCTAGGACATTGTTGATAGAGATGGGGATGGTGTAAGTTCTGCTAGGACATTGTTGACAGAGATGGGGATGGTGTAAGTTCTGCTAGGACATTTTTGATAGAGATGGGGATGGTGTAAGTTCTGCTAGGACATTGTTGACAGAGATGGGGATGGTGTAAGTTCTGCTAGGACATTGTGGATAGGGATGGGGATGGTGTAAGTTCTGCTAGGACATTTTTGATAGAGATGGGGATGGTGTAAGTTCTGCTAGGACATTGTGGATAGGGATGGGGATGGTGTAAGTTCTGCTAGGACATTTTTGATAGAGATGGGGATGGTGTAAGTTCTGCTAGGACATTTTTGATAGAGATGGGGATGGTGTAAGTTCTGCTAGGACATTGTGGATAGGGATGGTGTAAGTTCTGATAGGACATTGTGGATAGGGATGGTGTAAGTTCTATTAGGACATTGTGGATAGAGATGGGGATGGTGTAAGTTCTGCTAGGACATTGTTGATAGAGATGGGGATGGTGTAAGTTCTGCTAGGACATTGTGGATAGGGATGGTGTAAGTTCTGCTAGGACATTGTGGATAGGGATGGTGTAAGTTCTATTAGGACATTGTGGATAGGGATGGGGATGGTGTAAGTTCTGCTAGGACATTGTTGATAGAGATGGGGATGGTGTAAGTTCTGCTAGGACATTTTTGATAGAGATGGGGATGGTGTAAGTTCTGCTAGGACATTGTGGATAGGGATGGTGTAAGTTCTGCTAGGACATTGTGGATAGGGATGGTGTAAGTTCTATTAGGACATTGGGGATAGAGATGGGGATGGTGTAAGTTCTGCTAGGACATTGGGGATGCGGATGGTGTAAGTTATGCTAGGACACTGTGGATGGGGATGGTGTATGTTCTGCTAGGACATTGTGGATAGAGATGGGGATGGTGTAAGTTCTGCTAGGACATTAGGGATGGGGATTGTGTAAGTTCTGCTAGGTCATTGTGGATAGAGATGGGGATGGTGTAAGTTCTGCTAGGACATTAGGGATGGGGATGGTGTAAGTTCTGCTAGGACATTGGGGATGGGAATGGTGTAAGTTCTATTACGGACATTGTGGATAGGGATGGGGATGGTGTAAGTTCTATTAAGGACATTGTGGATAGGGATGGGGATGATGTAAGTTCTGCAAGGACATTGTGGATAGGGATGGGGATTGTGTATGTTCTGCTAGGACATTGGGGATGGGGATGGTGTAAGTTCTGCTAGGACATTGGGGATGGGGATGGTGTAAGTTCTGCTAGGACATTGGGGATGGGGATGGTGTAAGTTATGCTAGGACACTGTTTATGGGGATGGTGTACGTTCTGCTAGGACATTGTGGATAGGGATGGGGATGGTGTAAGTTCTGCTAGGACATTGGGGATGGGGATGGTGTAAGTTCTGCTAGGACATTGTGGATAGGGATGGGGATGGTGTAAGTTCTGCTAGGACATTGTGTATGGGGATGGGGATGGTGTAAGTTCTGCTAGGACACTGTGGATCGGGATGGGGATGGTGTAAGTTCTGCTAGGACATTGTGGATAGAGATGGGGATGGTGTCAGTTCTGCTAGGACATTGTTGATAGAGATGGGGATGGTGTAAGTTCTGCTAGGACATTGTGGATAGGGATGGGGATGGTGTAAGTTCTGCTAGGACATTGTGGATAGAGATGGGGATGGTGTAAGTTCTGCTAGGACATTGTGGATAGAGATGGGGATGGTGTAAGTTCTGCTAGGACATTGTTGATAGAGATGGGGATGGTGTAAGTTCTGCTAGAACATTGTGGATAGGGATGGGGATGGTGTAAGTTCTGCTAGAACATTGTGGATAGAGATGGGGATGGTGTAAGTTCTGCTGGAACATTGTGGATAGGGATGGGGATGGTGTAAGTTCTGCTAGGACATTGGGGATGGGGATGGTGTAAGTTCTGCTAGGACATTGTGGATAGGGATGGTGTAAGTTCTGCTAGGACATTGTCGATAGGGATGGTGTAAGTTCTATTAGGACATTGTGGATAGGGATGGGGATGGTGTAAGTTCTGCTAGGACATTGTTGATAGAGATGGGGATGGTGTAAGTTCTGCTTGGACATTGTTGATAGAGATTGGGATGGTGTAAGTTCTGCTAGGACATTGTTGATAGAGATGGGGATGGTGTAAGTTCTGCTAGGACATTGTGGATAGGGATGGTGTAAGTTCTGCTAGGACATTGTGGATAGGGATGGTGTAAGTTCTATTAGGACATTGTGGATAGGGATGGGGATGGTGTAAGTTCTGCTAGGACATTGTTGATAGAGATGGGGATGGTGTAAGTTCTGCCAGGACATTTTTGATAGAGATGGGGATGGTGTAAGTTCTGCTAGGACATTGTGGATAGGGATGGTGTAAGTTCTGCTAGGACATTGTGGATAGGGATGGTGTAAGTTCTATTAGGACATTGGGGATAGAGATGGGGATGGTGTAAGTTCTGCTAGGACATTGGGGATGCGGATGGTGTAAGTTATGCTAGGACACTGTGGATGGGGATGGTGTATGTTCTGCTAGGACATTGTGGATAGAGATGGGGATGGTGTAAGTTCTGCTAGGACATTAGGGATGGGGATGGTGTAAGTTCTGCTAGGACATTGTGGATAGAGATGGGGATGGTGTAAGTTCTGCTAGGACATTAGGGATGGGGATGGTGTAAGTTCTGCTAGGACATTGGGGATGGGAATGGTGTAAGTTCTATTACGGACATTGTGGATAGGGATGGGGATGGTGTAAGTTCTATTAAGGACATTGTGGATAGGGATGGGGATGATGTAAGTTCTGCTAGGACATTGTGGATAGGGATGGGGATTGTGTATGTTCTGCTAGGACATTGGGGATGGGGATGGTGTAAGTTCTGCTAGGACATTGGGGATGGGGATGGTGTAAGTTCTGCTAGGACATTGGGGATGGGGATGGTGTAAGTTATGCTAGGACACTGTTTATGGGGATGGTGTACGTTCTGCTAGGACATTGTGGATAGGGATGGGGATGGTGTAAGTTCTGCTAGGACATTGGGGATGGGGATGGTGTAAGTTCTGCTAGGACATTGTGGATAGGGATTGGGATGGTGTAAGTTCTGCTAGGACATTGTGTATGGGGATGGGGATGGTGTAAGTTCTGCTAGGACACTGTGGATCGGGATGGGGATGGTGTAAGTTCTGCTAGGACATTGTGGATAGAGATGGGGATGGTGTCAGTTCTGCTAGGACATTGTTGATAGAGATGGGGATGGTGTAAGTTCTGCTAGGACATTGTGGATAGGGATGGGGATGGTGTAAGTTCTGATAGGACATTGTGGATAGAGATGGGGATGGTGTAAGTTCTGCTAGGACATTGTGGATAGAGATGGGGATGGTGTAAGTTCTGCTAGAACATTGTGGATAGAGATGGGGATGGTGTAAGTTCTGCTGGAACATTGTGGATAGGGATGGGGATGGTGTAAGTTCTGCTAGGACATTGGGGATGGGGATGGTGTAAGTTCTGCTAGGACATTGTGGATAGGGATGGTGTAAGTTCTGCTAGGACATTGTCGATAGGGATGGTGTAAGTTCTATTAGGACATTGTGGATAGGGATGGGGATGGTGTAAGTTCTGCTAGGACATTGTTGATAGAGATGGGGATGGTGTAAGTTCTGCTTGGACATTGTTGATAGAGATTGGGATGGTGTAAGTTCTGCTAGGACATTGTGGGTAGGGATGGGGATGGTGTAAGTTCTGCTAGGACATTGTGGATAGAGATGGGGATGGTGTAAGTTCTGCTAGATAATTATGGATAGGGATGGGGATGGTGTAAGTTCTGCTAGGACATTGGGGATGGGGATGGTGTCAGTTCTGCTAGGACATTGGGGATGGGGATGGTGTAAGTTCTGCTAGGACATTGGGGATGGGGATGGTGTAAGTTCTGCTAGGACATTGTGGAAAGGGATGGGGATGGTGTAAGTTCTGCTAGGACATTGGGGATGGGGATGGTGTAAGTTATGCTAGGACACTGTTTATGGGGATGGTGTACGTTCTGCTAGGACATTGTGGATAGGGATGGGGATGGTGTAAGTTCTGCTAGGACATTGGGGATGGGGATGGTGTAAGTTATGCTAGGACATTGTGGATAGGGATGGGGATGGTGTAAGTTCTGCTAGGACATTGTGTATGGGGATGGGGATGGTGTAAGTTCTGCTAGGACATTGTGGATCGGGATGGGGATGGTGTAAGTTCTGCTAGGACATTGTGGATAGAAATGGTAATGGTATCTGTTCTGCTAGGACATTGTTGATAGAGATGGGGATGGTGTAAGTTCTGCTAGAACATTGTTGATAGAGATGGGGATGGTGTAAGTTCTGCTAGGACATTGTGGATAGGGATGGGGATGGTGTAAGTTCTGCTAGGACATTGTGGATAGAGATGGGGATGGTGTAAGTTCTGCTAGAACATTGTGGATAGAGATGGGGAAGGTGTAAGTTCTGCTAGAACATTGTGGATAGGGATGGGGATGGTGTAAGTTCTGCTAGGACATTGTGGATAGAGATGGGGATGGTGTAAGTTCTGCTAGGAGATTGTGAATAGGGATGGGGATGGTGTAAGTTCTGCTAGGACATTGTGGATAGGGATGGGGATGGTGTAAGTTCTGCTAGAACATTGTGGATAGAGATGGGGATGGTGTAAGTTCTGCTGGTTCATTGTGGATAGGGATGGGGATGGTGTAAGTTCTGCTAGGACATTGGGGATGGGGATGGTGTAAGTTCTGCTAGGACATTGGGGATGGGGATGGTGTAAGTTCTGCTAGGACATTGTTGATAGAGATGGGGATGGTGTAAGTTCTGCTAGAACATTGTGGATAGGGATGGGGATGGTGTAAGTTCTGCTAGAACATTGTGGATAGAGATGGGGATGGTGTAAGTTCTGCTGGAACATTGTGGATAGGGATGGGGATGGTGTAAGTTCTGCTAGGACATTGTCGATAGGGATGGTGTAAGTTCTATTAGGACATTGTGGATAGGGATGGGGATGGTGTAAGTTCTGCTAGGACATTGTTGATAGAGATGGGGATGGTGTAAGTTCTGCTTGGACATTGTTGATAGAGATTGGGATGGTGTAAGTTCTGCTAGGACATTGTTGATAGAGATGGTATGGTGTAAGTTCTGCTAGGACATTGTGGATAGGGATGGTGTAAGTTCTGCTAGGACATTGTGGATAGGGATGGTGTAAGTTCTATTAGGACATTGTGGATAGGGATGGGGATGGTGTAAGTTCTGCTAGGACATTGTTGATAGAGATGGGGATGGTGTAAGTTCTGCTAGGACATTTTTGATAGAGATGGGGATGGTGTAAGTTCTGCTAGGACGTTGTGGATAGGGATGGTGTAAGTTCTGCTAGGACATTGTGGATAGGGATGGTGTAAGTTCTATTAGGACATTGGGGATAGAGATGGGGATGGTGTAAGTTCTGCTAGGACATTGGGGATGCGGATGGTGTAAGTTATGCTAGGACACTGTGGATGGGGATGGTGTATGTTCTGCTAGGACATTGTGGATAGAGATGGGGATGGTGTAAGTTCTGCTAGGACATTAGGGATGGGGATGGTGTAAGTTCTGCTAGGACATTGTGGATAGAGATGGGGATGGTGTAAGTTCTGCTAGGACATTAGGGATGGGGATGGTGTAAGTTCTGCTAGGACATTGGGGATGGGAATGGTGTAAGTTCTATTACGGACATTGTGGATAGGGATGGGGATGGTGTAAGTTCTATTAAGGACATTGTGGATAGGGATGGGGATGATGTAAGTTCTGCTAGGACATTGTGGATAGGGATGGGGATTGTGTATGTTCTGCTAGGACATTGGGGATGGGGATGGTGTAAGTTCTGCTAGGACATTGGGGATGGGGATGGTGTAAGTTCTGCTAGGACATTGGGGATGGGGATGGTGTAAGTTATGCTAGGACATTGTTGATAGAGATGGGGATGGTGTAAGTTCTGCTAGAACATTGTGGATAGGGATGGGGATGGTGTAAGTTCTGCTAGAACATTGTGGATAGAGATGGGGATGGTGTAAGTTCTGCTGGAACATTGTGGATAGGGATGGGGATGGTGTAAGTTCTGCTAGGACATTGTCGATAGGGATGGTGTAAGTTCTATTAGGACATTGTGGATAGGGATGGGGATGGTGTAAGTTCTGCTAGGACATTGTTGATAGAGATGGGGATGGTGTAAGTTCTGCTTGGACATTGTTGATAGAGATTGGGATGGTGTAAGTTCTGCTAGGACATTGTTGATAGAGATGGTATGGTGTAAGTTCTGCTAGGACATTGTGGATAGGGATGGTGTAAGTTCTGCTAGGACATTGTGGATAGGGATGGTGTAAGTTCTATTAGGACATTGTGGATAGGGATGGGGATGGTGTAAGTTCTGCTAGGACATTGTTGATAGAGATGGGGATGGTGTAAGTTCTGCTAGGACATTTTTGATAGAGATGGGGATGGTGTAAGTTCTGCTAGGACGTTGTGGATAGGGATGGTGTAAGTTCTGCTAGGACATTGTGGATAGGGATGGTGTAAGTTCTATTAGGACATTGGGGATAGAGATGGGGATGGTGTAAGTTCTGCTAGGACATTGGGGATGCGGATGGTGTAAGTTATGCTAGGACACTGTGGATGGGGATGGTGTATGTTCTGCTAGGACATTGTGGATAGAGATGGGGATGGTGTAAGTTCTGCTAGGACATTAGGGATGGGGATGGTGTAAGTTCTGCTAGGACATTGTGGATAGAGATGGGGATGGTGTAAGTTCTGCTAGGACATTAGGGATGGGGATGGTGTAAGTTCTGCTAGGACATTGGGGATGGGAATGGTGTAAGTTCTATTACGGACATTGTGGATAGGGATGGGGATGGTGTAAGTTCTATTAAGGACATTGTGGATAGGGATGGGGATGATGTAAGTTCTGCTAGGACATTGTGGATAGGGATGGGGATTGTGTATGTTCTGCTAGGACATTGGGGATGGGGATGGTGTAAGTTCTGCTAGGACATTGGGGATGGGGATGGTGTAAGTTCTGCTAGGACATTGGGGATGGGGATGGTGTAAGTTATGCTAGGACACTGTTTATGGGGATGGTGTACGTTCTGCTAGGACATTGTGGATAGGGATGGGGATGGTGTAAGTTCTGCTAGGACATTGGGGATGGGGATGGTGTAAGTTCTGCTAGGACATTGTGGATAGGGATGGGGATGGTGTAAGTTCTGCTAGGACATTGTGTATGGGGATGGGGATGGTGTAAGTTCTGCTAGGACACTGTGGATCGGGATGGGGATGGTGTAAGTTCTGCTAGGACATTGTGGATAGAGATGGGGATGGTGTCAGTTCTGCTAGGACATTGTTGATAGAGATGGGGATGGTGTAAGTTCTGCTAGGACATTGTGGATAGGGATGGGGATGGTGTAAGTTCTGATAGGACATTGTGGATAGAGATGGGGATGGTGTAAGTTCTGCTAGGACATTGTGGATAGAGATGGGGATGGTGTAAGTTCTGCTAGAACATTGTGGATAGAGATGGGGATGGTGTAAGTTCTGCTGGAACATTGTGGATAGGGATGGGGATGGTGTAAGTTCTGCTAGGACATTGGGGATGGGGATGGTGTAAGTTCTGCTAGGACATTGTGGATAGGGATGGTGTAAGTTCTGCTAGGACATTGTCGATAGGGATGGTGTAAGTTCTATTAGGACATTGTGGATAGGGATGGGGATGGTGTAAGTTCTGCTAGGACATTGTTGATAGAGATGGGGATGGTGTAAGTTCTGCTTGGACATTGTTGATAGAGATTGGGATGGTGTAAGTTCTGCTAGGACATTGTGGGTAGGGATGGGGATGGTGTAAGTTCTGCTAGGACATTGTGGATAGAGATGGGGATGGTGTAAGTTCTGCTAGATAATTATGGATAGGGATGGGGATGGTGTAAGTTCTGCTAGGACATTGGGGATGGGGATGGTGTCAGTTCTGCTAGGACATTGGGGATGGGGATGGTGTAAGTTCTGCTAGGACATTGGGGATGGGGATGGTGTAAGTTCTGCTAGGACATTGTGGAAAGGGATGGGGATGGTGTAAGTTCTGCTAGGACATTGGGGATGGGGATGGTGTAAGTTATGCTAGGACACTGTTTATGGGGATGGTGTACGTTCTGCTAGGACATTGTGGATAGGGATGGGGATGGTGTAAGTTCTGCTAGGACATTGGGGATGGGGATGGTGTAAGTTATGCTAGGACATTGTGGATAGGGATGGGGATGGTGTAAGTTCTGCTAGGACATTGTGTATGGGGATGGGGATGGTGTAAGTTCTGCTAGGACATTGTGGATCGGGATGGGGATGGTGTAAGTTCTGCTAGGACATTGTGGATAGAAATGGTAATGGTATCTGTTCTGCTAGGACATTGTTGATAGAGATGGGGATGGTGTAAGTTCTGCTAGAACATTGTTGATAGAGATGGGGATGGTGTAAGTTCTGCTAGGACATTGTGGATAGGGATGGGGATGGTGTAAGTTCTGCTAGGACATTGTGGATAGAGATGGGGATGGTGTAAGTTCTGCTAGAACATTGTGGATAGAGATGGGGAAGGTGTAAGTTCTGCTAGAACATTGTGGATAGGGATGGGGATGGTGTAAGTTCTGCTAGGACATTGTGGATAGAGATGGGGATGGTGTAAGTTCTGCTAGGAGATTGTGGATAGGGATGGGGATGGTGTAAGTTCTGCTAGGACATTGTGGATAGGGATGGGGATGGTGTAAGTTCTGCTAGAACATTGTGGATAGAGATGGGGATGGTGTAAGTTCTGCTGGAACATTGTGGATAGGGATGGGGATGGTGTAAGTTCTGCTAGGACATTGGGGATGGGGATGGTGTAAGTTCTGCTAGGACATTGGGGATGGGGATGGTGTAAGTTCTGCTAGGACATTGTTGATAGAGATGGGGATGGTGTAAGTTCTGCTAGAACATTGTGGATAGGGATGGGGATGGTGTAAGTTCTGCTAGAACATTGTGGATAGAGATGGGGATGGTGTAAGTTCTGCTGGAACATTGTGGATAGGGATGGGGATGGTGTAAGTTCTGCTAGGACATTGGGGATGGGGATGGTGTAAGTTCTGCTAGGACATTGTGGATAGGGATGGTGTAAGTTCTGCTAGGACATTGTCGATAACGATGGTGTAAGTTCTATTAGGACATTGTGGATAGGGATGGGGATGGTATAAGTTCTGCTAGGACATTGTTGATAGAGATGGGGATGGTGTAAGTTCTGCTTGGACATTGTTGATAGAGATTGGGATGGTGTAAGTTCTGCTAGGACATTGTGGGTAGGGATGGGGATGGTGTAAGTTCTGCTAGGACATTGTGGATAGAGATGGGGATGGTGTAAGTTCTGCTAGATAATTATGGATAGGGATGGGGATGGTGTAAGTTCTGCTAGGACATTGGGGATGGGGATGGTGTCAGTTCTGCTAGGACATTGGGGATGGGGATGGTGTCAGTTCTGCTAGGACATTGGGGATGGGGATGGTGTAAGTTCTGCTAGGACATTGTGGATAGGGATGGGGATAGTGTAAGTTCTGCTAGGACATTGGGGATAGGGATGGGGATGGTGTAAGTTCTCCTAGGACATTGGGGATGGGGATGGTGTAAGTTATGCTAGGACATTGGGGATGGGGATGGTGTAAGTTCTGCTAGGACATTGTGGATGGAGATGGGGATGGTGTAAGTTCTGCTAGAACATTGGGGATGGGGATGGTGTAAGTTCTGCTAGGACATTGTGGATAGGGATGGTGTAAGTTCTGCTAGGACATTGTCGATAGGGATGGTGTAAGTTCTATTAGGACATTGTGGATAGGGATGGGGATGGTGTAAGTTCTGCTAGGACATTGTTGATAGAGATGGGGATGGTGTAAGTTCTGCTTGGACATTGTTGATAGAGATTGGGATGGTGTAAGTTCTGCTAGATAATTATGGATAGGGATGGGGATGGTGTAAGTTCTGCTAGAACATTGGGGATGGGGATGGTGTAAGTTCTGCTAGGACATTGTGGATAGGGATGGTGTAAGTTCTGCTAGGACATTGTCGATAGGGATGGTGTAAGTTCTATTAGGACATTGCGGATAGGGATGGGGATGGTGTAAGTTCTGCTAGGACATTGTGGATAGAGATGGGGATGGTGTAAGTTCTGCTAGGACATTGTTGATAGAGATGGGGATGGTGTAAGTTCTGCTAGAACATTGTGGATAGGGATGGGGATGGTGTAAGTTCTGCTAGAACATTGTGGATAGAGATGGGGATGGTGTAAGTTCTGCTGGAACATTGTGGATAGGGATGGGGATGGTGTAAGTTCTGCTAGGACATTGGGGATGGGGATGGTGTAAGTTCTGCTAGGACATTGTGGATAGGGATGGTGTAAGTTCTGCTAGGACATTGTCGATAGGGATGGTGTAAGTTCTATTAGGACATTGTGGATAGGGATGGGGATGGTGTAAGTTCTGCTAGGACATTGTTGATAGAGATGGGGATGGTGTAAGTTCTGCTTGGACATTGTTGATAGAGATTGGGATGGTGTAAGTTCTGCTAGATAATTATGGATAGGGATGGGGATGGTGTAAGTTCTGCTAGGACATTGGGGATGGGGATGGTGTCAGTTCTGCTAGGACATTGGGGATGGGGATGGTGTAAGTTCTGCTAGGACATTGGGGATGGGGATGGTGTAAGTTCTGCTAGGACATTGTGGATAGGGATGGGGATGGTGTAAGTTCTGCTAGGACATTGGGGATGGGGATGGTGTAAGTTATGCTAGGACACTGTTTATGGGGATGGTGTACGTTCTGCTAGGACATTGTGGATAGGGATGGGGATGGTGTAAGTTCTGCTAGGACATTGGGGATGGGGATGGTGTAAGTTATGCTAGGACATTGTGGATAGGGATGGGGATGGTGTAAGTTCTGCTAGGACATTGTGTATGGGGATGGGGATGGTGTAAGTTCTGCTAGGACATTGTGGATCGGGATGGGATGGTGTAAGTTCTGCTAGGACATTGTGGATAGAGATGGGGATGGTGTCAGTTCTGCTAGGACATTGTTGATAGAGATGGGGATGGTGTAAGTTCTGCAAGGACATTGTGGATAGGGATGGGGATGGTGTAAGTTCTGCTAGGACATTGTGGATAGAGATGGGGATGGTGTAAGTTCTGCTAGAACATTGTGGATAGAGATGGGGATGGTGTAAGTTCTGCTAGAACATTGTGGATAGGGATGGGGATGGTGTAAGTTCTGCTAGGACATTGTGGATAGAGATGGGGATGGTGTAAGTTCTGCTAGAACATTGTGGATAGGGATGGGGATGGTGTAAGTTCTGCTAGAACATTGTGGATAGAGATGGGGATGTTGTAAGTTCTGCTGGAACATTGTGGATAGGGATGGGGATGGTGTAAGTTCTGCTAGGACATTGTGGATAGGGATGGTGTAAGTTCTGCTAGGACATTGTCGATAGGGATGGTGTAAGTTCTATTAGGACATTGTGGATAGGGATGGGGATGGTGTAAGTTCTGCTAGGACATTGTTGATAGAGATGGGGATGGTGTAAGTTCTGCTTGGACATTGTTGATAGAGATTGGGATGGTGTAAGTTCTGCTAGGACATTGTGGGTAGGGATGGGGATGGTGTAAGTTCTGCTAGGACATTGTGGATAGAGATGGGGATGGTGTAAGTTCTGCTAGATAATTATGGATAGGGATGGGGATGGTGTAAGTTCTGCTAGGACATTGGGGATGGGGATGGTGTCCGTTCTGCTAGGACATTGGGGATGGGGATGGTGTAAGTTCTGCTAGGACATTGGGGATGGGGATGGTGTAAGTTCTGCTAGGACATTGTGGATAGAGATGGGGATGGTGTAAGTTCTGCTAGGACATTGTGGATAGAGATGGGGATGGTGTAAGTTCTGCTAGAACATTGTGGATAGGGATGGGGATGGTGTAAGTTCTGCTAGGACATTGGGGATGGGGATGGTGTAAGTTCTGCTAGGACATTGGGGATAGGGATGGGGATGGTGTAAGTTCTGCTAGGACATTGGGGATGGGGATAGTATAAGTTATGCTAGGACACTGTGGATGGGGATGGTGTACGTTCTGCTAGGACTTTGGGGATGGGGATGGTGTATGTTCTGCTAGGACATTGGGGATGGGGATGGTGTCAGGTCTGCTAGGACATTGGGGATGGGGATGGTGTAAGTTCAGCTAGGACATTGGGGATGGGGATGGTGTAAGTTCTGCTAGGACATTGGGGATGGGGATGGTGTAAGTTCTGCTAGGACATTGGGGATGAGAATGGTGTAAGTTCTGCTAGGACATTGGGGATGGGGATGGTGTAAGTTCTGCTAGGACATTGGGGATGGGGATGGTGTAAGTTCTGCTAGGACATTGGGGATGGGGATGGTGTAAGTTCTGCTAGGACATTGTGGATAGGGATAGGGATGGTGTAAGTTCTGCTAGGACATTGTGGATAGGGATGGGGATGGTGTAAGTTCTGCTAGGACATTGTGGATAGTAATGGGGATGGTGTAAGTTCTGCTAGGACATTGTGGATGGGGATGGTGTAAGTTCTGCTAGGACATTGGGGATGGGGATGGTGTAAGTTCTGCTAGGACATTGTTGATAGAGATGGGGATGGTGTAAGTTCTGCTAGGACATTGTGGATAGGGATGGGGATGGTGTAAGTTCTGCTAGGACATTGTGGATAGGGATGGGGATGGTGTAAGTTCTGCTAGGACATTGTGGATAGGGATGGTGTAAGTTCGGCTAGGACATTGTGGATAGGGATGGGGATGGTGTAAGTTCTGCTAGGACATTGTGGATAGGGATGGGGATGGTGTAAGTTCTGCTAGGAGATTGTGGATAGAGATGGGGATGGTGTAAGTTCTGCTAGGACATTGTGGATAGGGATGGGGATGGTGTAAGTTCTGCTAGGACATTGTGGATAGGGATGGGGATGGTGTAAGTTCTGCTAGGACATTTTTGATAGAGATGGGGATGGTGTAAGTTCTGCTAGAACATTGTGGATAGGGATGGGGATGGTGTAAGTTCTGCTAGGACATTTTTGATAGAGATGGGGATGGTGTAAGTTCTGCTTGGACATTGTTGATAGAGATTGGGATGGTGTAAGTTCTGCTAGATAATTATGGATAGGGATGGGGATGGTGTAAGTTCTGCTAGAACATTGGGGATGGGGATGGTGTAAGTTCTGCTAGGACATTGTGGATAGGGATGGTGTAAGTTCTGCTAGGACATTGTCGATAGGGATGGTGTAAGTTCTATTAGGACATTGTGGATAGGGATGGGGATGGTGTACGTTCTGCTAGGACATTGTGGATAGAGATGGGGATGGTGTAAGTTCTGCTAGGACATTGTTGATAGAGATGGGGATGGTGTAAGTTCTGCTAGAACATTGTGGATAGGGATGGGGATGGTGTAAGTTCTGCTAGAACATTGTGGATAGAGATGGGGATGGTGTAAGTTCTGCTGGAACATTGTGGATAGGGATGGGGATGGTGTAAGTTCTGCTAGGACATTGGGGATGGGGATGGTGTAAGTTCTGCTAGGACATTGTGGATAGGGATGGTGTAAGTTCTGCTAGGACATTGTCGATAGGGATGGTGTAAGTTCTATTAGGACATTGTGGATAGGGATGGGGATGGTGTAAGTTCTGCTAGGACATTGTTGATAGAGATGGGGATGGTGTAAGTTCTGCTTGGACATTGTTGATAGAGATTGGGATGGTGTAAGTTCTGCTAGATAATTATGGATAGGGATGGGGATGGTGTAAGTTCTGCTAGGACATTGGGGATGGGGATGGTGTCAGTTCTGCTAGGACATTGGGGATGGGGATGGTGTAAGTTCTGCTAGGACATTGGGGATGGGGATGGTGTAAGTTCTGCTAGGACATTGTGGATAGGGATGGGGATGGTGTAAGTTCTGCTAGGACATTGGGGATGGGGATGGTGTAAGTTATGCTAGGACACTGTTTATGGGGATGGTGTACGTTCTGCTAGGACATTGTGGATAGGGATGGGGATGGTGTAAGTTCTGCTAGGACATTGGGGATGGGGATGGTGTAAGTTATGCTAGGACATTGTGGATAGGGATGGGGATGGTGTAAGTTCTGCTAGGACATTGTGTATGGGGATGGGGATGGTGTAAGTTCTGCTAGGACATTGTGGATCGGGATGGGATGGTGTAAGTTCTGCTAGGACATTGTGGATAGAGATGGGGATGGTGTCAGTTCTGCTAGGACATTGTTGATAGAGATGGGGATGGTGTAAGTTCTGCAAGGACATTGTGGATAGGGATGGGGATGGTGTAAGTTCTGCTAGGACATTGTGGATAGAGATGGGGATGGTGTAAGTTCTGCTAGATAATTATGGATAGGGATGGGGATGGTGTAAGTTCTGCTAGGACATTGGGGATGGGGATGGTGTCAGTTCTGCTAGGACATTGGGGATGGGGATGGTGTAAGTTCTGCTAGGACATTGGGGATGGGGATGGTGTAAGTTCTGCTAGGACATTGTGGATAGGGATGGGGATGGTGTAAGTTCTGCTAGGACATTGGGGATGGGGATGGTGTAAGTTATGCTAGGACACTGTTTATGGGGATGGTGTACGTTCTGCTAGGACATTGTGGATAGGGATGGGGATGGTGTAAGTTCTGCTAGGACATTGGGGATGGGGATGGTGTAAGTTATGCTAGGACATTGTGGATAGGGATGGGGATGGTGTAAGTTCTGCTAGGACATTGTGTATGGGGATGGGGATGGTGTAAGTTCTGCTAGGACATTGTGGATCGGGATGGGATGGTGTAAGTTCTGCTAGGACATTGTGGATAGAGATGGGGATGGTGTCAGTTCTGCTAGGACATTGTTGATAGAGATGGGGATGGTGTAAGTTCTGCAAGGACATTGTGGATAGGGATGGGGATGGTGTAAGTTCTGCTAGGACATTGTGGATAGAGATGGGGATGGTGTAAGTTCTGCTAGAACATTGTGGATAGAGATGGGGATGGTGTAAGTTCTGCTAGAATATTGTGGATAGGGATGGGGATGGTGTAAGTTCTGCTAGGACATTGTGGATAGAGATGGGGATGGTGTAAGTTCTGCTAGAACATTGTGGATAGGGATGGGGATGGTGTAAGTTCTGCTAGAACATTGTGGATAGAGATGGGGATGGTGTAAGTTCTGCTGGAACATTGTGGATAGGGATGGGGATGGTGTAAATTCTGCTAGGACATTGGGGATGGGGATGGTGTAAGTTCTGCTAGGACATTGTGGATAGGGATGGTGTAAGTTCTGCTAGGACATTGTCGATAGGGATGGTGTAAGTTCTATTAGGACATTGTGGATAGGGATGGGGATGGTGTAAGTTCTGCTAGGACATTGTTGATAGAGATGGGGATGGTGTAAGTTCTGCTTGGACATTGTTGATAGAGATTGGGATGGTGTAAGTTCTGCTAGGACATTGTGGGTAGGGATGGGGATGGTGTAAGTTCTGCTAGGACATTGTGGATAGAGATGGGGATGGTGTAAGTTCTGCTAGATAATTATGGATAGGGATGGGGATGGTGTAAGTTCTGCTAGGACATTGGGGATGGGGATGGTGTCAGTTCTGCTAGGACATTGGGGATGGGGATGGTGTAAGTTCTGCTAGGACATTGGGGATGGGGATGGTGTAAGTTCTGCTAGGACATTGTGGATAGAGATGGGGATGGTGTAAGTTCTGCTAGGACATTGTGGATAGAGATGGGGATGGTGTAAGTTCTGCTAGAACATTGTGGATAGGGATGGGGATGGTGTAAGTTCTGCTAGGACATTGGGGATGGGGATGGTGTAAGTTCTGCTAGGACATTGGGGATAGGGATGGGGATGGTGTAAGTTCTGCTAGGACATTGGGGATGGGGATAGTATAAGTTATGCTAGGACACTGTGGATGGGGATGGTGTACGTTCTGCTAGGACTTTGGGGATGGGGATGGTGTATGTTCTGCTAGGACATTGGGGATGGGGATGGTGTCAGGTCTGCTAGGACATTGGGGATGGGGATGGTGTAAGTTCAGCTAGGACATTGGGGATGGGGATGGTGTAAGTTCTGCTAGGACATTGGGGATGGGGATGGTGTAAGTTCTGCTAGGACATTGGGGATGAGAATGGTGTAAGTTCTGCTAGGACATTGGGGATGGGGATGGTGTAAGTTCTGCTAGGACATTGGGGATGGGGATGGTGTAAGTTCTGCTAGGACATTGGGGATGGGGATGGTGTAAGTTCTGCTAGGACATTGTGGATAGGGATAGGGATGGTGTAAGTTCTGCTAGGACATTGTGGATAGGGATGGGGATGGTGTAAGTTCTGCTAGGACATTGTGGATAGTAATGGGGATGGTGTAAGTTCTGCTAGGACATTGTGGATGGGGATGGTGTAAGTTCTGCTAGGACATTGGGGATGGGGATGGTGTAAGTTCTGCTAGGACATTGTTGATAGAGATGGGGATGGTGTAAGTTCTGCTAGGACATTGTGGATAGGGATGGGGATGGTGTAAGTTCTGCTAGGACATTGTGGATAGGGATGGGGATGGTGTAAGTTCTGCTAGGACATTGTGGATAGGGATGGTGTAAGTTCGGCTAGGACATTGTGGATAGGGATGGGGATGGTGTAAGTTCTGCTAGGACATTGTGGATAGGGATGGGGATGGTGTAAGTTCTGCTAGGAGATTGTGGATAGAGATGGGGATGGTGTAAGTTCTGCTAGGACATTGTGGATAGGGATGGGGATGGTGTAAGTTCTGCTAGGACATTGTGGATAGGGATGGGGATGGTGTAAGTTCTGCTAGGACATTTTTGATAGAGATGGGGATGGTGTAAGTTCTGCTAGAACATTGTGGATAGGGATGGGGATGGTGTAAGTTCTGCTAGGACATTTTTGATAGAGATGGGGATGGTGTAAGTTCTGCTAGGACATTTTTGATAGAGATGGGGATGGTGTAAGTTCTGCTAGGACATTGTGGATAGGGATGGTGTAAGTTCTGCTAGGACATTGTGGATAGGGATGGTGTAAGTTCTATTAGGACATTGTGGATAGAGATGGGGATGGTGTAAGTTCTGCTAGGACATTGTTGATAGAGATGGGGATGGTGTAAGTTCTGCTAGGACATTGTTGACAGAGATAGGGATGGTGTAAGTTCTATTAGGACATTGTGGATAGAGATGGGGATGGTGTAAGTTCTGCTAGGACATTGTTGATAGAGATGGGGATGGTGTAAGTTCTGCTAGGACATTTTTGATAGAGATGGGGATGGTGTAAGTTCTGCTAGGACATTGTGGATAGGGATGGTGTAAGTTCTGCTAGGACATTGTGGATAGGGATGGTGTAAGTTCTATTAGGACATTGTGGATAGGGATGGGGATGGTGTAAGTTCTGCTAGGACATTGTTGATAGAGATGGGGATGGTGTAAGTTCTGCTAGGACATTTTTGATAGAGATGGGGATGGTGTAAGTTCTGCTAGGACATTGTGGATAGGGATGGTGTAAGTCCTGCTAGGACATTGTGGATAGGGATGGTGTAAGTTCTATTAGGACATTGGGGATAGGGATGGGGATGGTGTAAGTTCTGCTTGGACATTAGGGATGGGGATGGTGTAAGTTCTGCTAGGACATTGTGGATAGGGATGGTGTAAGTTCGGCTAGGACATTGTGGATAGGGATGGGGATGGTGTAAGTTCTGCTAGGACATTGTGGATAGGGATGGGGATGGTGTAAGTTCTGCTAGGAGATTGTGGATAGAGATGGGGATGGTGTAAGTTCTGCTAGGACATTGTGGATAGGGATGGGGATGGTGTAAGTTCTGCTAGGACATTGTGGATAGGGATGGGGATGGTGTAAGTTCTGCTAGGACATTTTTGATATAGATGGGGATGGTGTAAGTTCTGCTAGAACATTGTGGATAGGGATGGGGATGGTGTAAGTTCTGCTAGGACATTTTTGATAGAGATGGGGATGGTGTAAGTTCTGCTAGGACATTTTTGATAGAGATGGGGATGGTGTAAGTTCTGCTAGGACATTGTGGATAGGGATGGTGTAAGTTCTGCTAGGACATTGTGGATAGGGATGTGTAAGTTCTATTAGGACATTGTGGATAGAGATGGGGATGGTGTAAGTTCTGCTAGGACATTGTTGATAGAGATGGGGATGGTGTAAGTTCTGCTAGGACATTGTTGACAGAGATAGGGATGGTGTAAGTTCTATTAGGACATTGTGGATAGAGATGGGGATGGTGTAAGTTCTGCTAGGACATTGTTGATAGAGATGGGGATGGTGTAAGTTCTGCTAGGACATTTTTGATAGAGATGGGGATGGTGTAAGTTCTGCTAGGACATTGTGGATAGGGATGGTGTAAGTTCTGCTAGGACATTGTGGATAGGGATGGTGTAAGTTCTATTAGGACATTGTGGATAGGGATGGGGATGGTGTAAGTTCTGCTAGGACATTGTTGATAGAGATGGGGATGGTGTAAGTTCTGCTTGGACATTAGGGATGGGGATGGTGTAAGTTCTGCTAGGACATTGTGGATAGGGATGGTGTAAGTTCGGCTAGGACATTGTGGATAGGGATGGGGATGGTGTAAGTTCTGCTAGGACATTGTGGATAGGGATGGGGATTGTGTAAGTTCTGCTAGGAGATTGTGGATAGAGATGGGGATGGTGTAAGTTCTGCTAGGACATTGTGGATAGGGATGGGGATGGTGTAAGTTCTGCTAGGACATTGTGGATAGGGATGGGGATGGTGTAAGTTCTGCTAGGACATTTTTGATATAGATGGGGATGGTGTAAGTTCTGCTAGAACATTGTGGATAGGGATGGGGATGGTGTAAGTTCTGCTAGGACATTTTTGATAGAGATGGGGATGGTGTAAGTTCTGCTAGGACATTTTTGATAGAGATGGGGATGGTGTAAGTTCTGCTAGGACATTGTGGATAGGGATGGTGTAAGTTCTGCTAGGACATTGTGGATAGGGATGGTGTAAGTTCTATTAGGACATTGTGGATAGAGATGGGGATGGTGTAAGTTCTGCTAGGACATTGTTGATAGAGATGGGGATGGTGTAAGTTCTGCTAGGACATTGTTGACAGAGATAGGGATGGTGTAAGTTCTATTAGGACATTGTGGATAGAGATGGGGATGGTGTAAGTTCTGCTAGGACATTGTTGATAGAGATGGGGATGGTGTAAGTTCTGCTAGGACATTTTTGATAGAGATGGGGATGGTGTAAGTTCTGCTAGGACATTGTGGATAGGGATGGTGTAAGTTCTGCTAGGACATTGTGGATAGGGATGGTGTAAGTTCTATTAGGACATTGTGGATAGGGATGGGGATGGTGTAAGTTCTGCTAGGACATTGTTGATAGAGATGGGGATGGTGTAAGTTATGCTAGGACATTTTTGATAGAGATGGGGATGGTGTAAGTTCTGCTAGGACATTGTGGATAGGGATGGTGTAAGTTCTGCTAGGACATTGTGGATAGGGATGGTGTAAGTTCTATTAGGACATTGGGGATAGGGATGGGGATGGTGTAAGTTCTGCTAGGACATTAGGGATGGGGATGGTGTAAGTTCTGCTAGGACATTGTGGATAGGGATGGTGTAAGTTCGGCTAGGACATTGTGGATAGGGATGGGGATGGTGTAAGTTCTGCTAGGACATTGTGGATAGGGATGGGGATGGTGTAAGTTCTGCTAGGACATTGTGGATAGGGATGGGGATGGTGTAAGTTCTGCTAGGACATTTTTGATAGAGATGGGGATGGTGTAAGTTCTGCTAGAACATTGTGGATCGGGATGGGGATGGTGTAAGTTCTGCTAGGACATTTTTGATAGAGATGGGGATGGTGTAAGTTCTGCTAGGACATTTTTGATAGAGATGGGGATGGTGTAAGTTCTGCTAGGACATTGTGGATAGGGATGGTGTAAGTTCTGCTAGGACATTGTGGATAGGGATGGTGTAAGTTCTATTAGGACATTGTGGATAGAGATGGGGATGGTGTAAGTTCTGCTAGGACATTGTTGATAGAGATGGGGATGGTGTAAGTTCTGCTAGGACATTTTTGATAGAGATGGGGATGGTGTAAGTTCTGCTAGGACATTGTGGATAGGGATGGTGTAAGTTCTGCTAGGACATTGTGGATAGGGATGGTGTAAGTTATATTAGGAAATTTGGGATAGGGATGGGGATGGTGTAAGTTCTGCTAGGACATTGTTGATAGAGATGGGGATGGTGTAAGTTCTGCTAGGACATTTTTGATAGAGATGGGGATGGTGTAAGTTCTGCTAGGACATTGTGGATAGGGATGGTGTAAGTTCTGCTAGGACATTGTGGATAGGGATGATGTAAGTTCTATTAGGACATTCGGGATAGAGATGGGGATGGTGTAAGTTCTGCTAGGACATTGGGGATGGGGATGGTGTAAGTTATGCTAGGACACTGTGGATGGGGATGGTGTATGTTCTGCTAGGACATTGTGGATAGGGATGGGGATGGTGTAAGTTCTGCTAGGACATTAGGGATGGGGATGGTGTAAGTTCTGCTAGGACATTGTGGATAGGGATGGTGTAAGTTCGGCTAGGACATTGTGGATAGGGATGGGGATGGTGTAAGTTCTGCTAGGACATTGTGGATAGGGATGGGGATGGTGTAAGTTCTGCTAGGACATTGTGGATAGGGATGGGGATGGTGTAAGTTCTGCTAGGACATTTTTGATAGAGATGGGGATGGTGTAAGTTCTGCTAGAACATTGTGGATAGGGATGGGGATGGTGTAAGTTCTGCTAGGACATTTTTGATAGAGATGGGGATGGTGTAAGTTCTGCTAGGACATTTTTGATAGAGATGGGGATGGTGTAAGTTCTGCTAGGACATTGTGGATAGGGATGGTGTAAGTTCTGCTAGGACATTGTGGATAGGGATGGTGTAAGTTCTATTAGGACATTGTGGATAGAGATGGGGATGGTGTAAGTTCTGCTAGGACATTGTTGATAGAGATGGGGATGGTGTAAGTTCTGCTAGGACATTTTTGATAGAGATGGGGATGGTGTAAGTTCTGCTAGGACATTGTGGATAGGGATGGTGTAAGTTCTGCTAGGACATTGTGGATAGGGATGGTGTAAGTTCTATTAGGAAATTTGGGATAGGGATGGGGATGGTGTAAGTTCTGCTAGGACATTGTTGATAGATATGGGGATGGTGTAAGTTCTGCTAGGACATTTTTGATAGAGATGGGGATGGTGTAAGTTCTGCTAGGACATTGTGGATAGGGATGGTGTAAGTTCTGCTAGGACATTGTGGATAGGGATGATGTAAGTTCTATTAGGACATTCGGGATAGAGATGGGGATGGTGTAAGTTCTGCTAGGACATTGGGGATGGGGATGGTGTAAGTTATGCTAGGACACTGTGGATGGGGATGGTGTATGTTCTGCTAGGACATTGTGGATAGGGATGGGGATGGTGTAAGTTCTGCCAGGACATTGGGGATGGGGATGGTATAAGTTCTGCTAGGACATTGGGGATGGGAATGGTGTAAGTTCTATTACGGACATTGTGGATAGGGATGGGGATGATGTAAGTTCTGCTAGGACATTGTGGATAGGGATGGGGATTGTGTATGTTCTGCTAGGACATTTG
Source organism: Salvelinus fontinalis (assembly GCF_029448725.1). Taxonomy (NCBI): domain Eukaryota; kingdom Metazoa; phylum Chordata; class Actinopteri; order Salmoniformes; family Salmonidae; genus Salvelinus; species Salvelinus fontinalis. The sequence continues at coordinate 23,881 of NW_026600542.1, forward strand.
GGATGGGGATGGTGTAAGTTCTGCTAGGACATTGGGGATGGGGATGGTGTAAGTTCTGCTAGGACATTGGGGATGGGGATGGGGATGGTGTAAGTTATGCTAGGACACTGTTTATGGGGATGGTGTACGTTCTGCTAGGACATTGTGGATAGGGATGGGGATGGTGTAAGTTCTGCTAGGACATTGGGGATGGGGATGGTGTAAGTTCTGCTAGGACATTGTGGATAGGGATGGGGATGGTGTAAGTTCTGCTAGGACATTGTGTATGGGGATGGGGATGGTGTAAGTTCTGCTAGGACATTGTGGATCGGGATGGGGATGGTGTAAGTTCTGCTAGGACATTGTGGATAGAGATGGGGATGGTGTCAGTTCTGCTAGGACATTGTTGATAGAGATGGGGATGGTGTAAGTTCTGCTAGGACATTGTGGATAGGGATTGGGATGGTGTAAGTTCTGCTAGGACATTGTGGATAGAGATGGGGATGGTGTAAGTTCTGCTAGAACATTGTGGTAAGGGATGGGGATGGTGTAAGTTCTCCTAGAACATTGTGGATAGGGATGGGGATGGTGTAAGTTCTGCTAGGACATTGTGGATAGAGATGGGGATGGTGTAAGTTCTGCTAGGACATTGTTGATAGAGATGGGGATGGTGTAAGTTCTGCAAGAACATTGTGGATAGGGATGGGGATGGTGTAAGTTCTGCTAGAACATTGTGGATAGAGATGGGGATGGTGTAAGTTCTGCTGGAACATTGTGGATAGGGATGGGGATGGTGTAAGTTCTGCTAGGACATTGGGGATGGGGATGGTGTAAGTTCTGCTAGGACATTGTGGATAGGGATGGTGTAAGTTCTGCTAGGACATTGTCGATAGGGATGGTGTAAGTTCTATTAGGACATTGTGGATAGGGATGGGGATGGTGTAAGTTCTGCTAGGACATTGTTGATAGAGATGGGGATGGTGTAAGTTCTGCTTGGACATTGTTGATAGAGATTGGGATGGTGTAAGTTCTGCTAGGACATTGTGGGTAGGGATGGGGATGGTGTAAGTTCTGCTAGGACATTGTGGATAGAGATGGGGATGGTGTAAGTTCTGCTAGATAATTATGGATAGGGATAGGGATGGGGATGGTGTAAATTCTGCTAGGACATTGGGGATGGGGATGGTGTCAGTTCTGCTAGGACATTGGGGATGGGGATGGTGTAAGTTCTGCTAGGACATTGGGGATGAGGATGGTGTAAGTTCTGCTAGGACATTGTGGATAGGGATGGGGATGGTGTAAGTTCTGCTAGGACATTGGGGATGGGGATGGTGTAAGTTATGCTAGGACACTGTTTATGGGGATGGTGTACGTTCTGCTAGGACATTGTGGATAGGGATGGGGATGGTGTAAGTTCTGCTAGGACATTGGGGATGGGGATGGTATAAGTTATGCTAGGACATTGTGGATAGGGATGAGGATGGTGTAAGTTCTGCTAGGACATTGTGTATGGGGATGGGGATGGTGTAAGTTCTGCTAGGACATTGTGGATCGGGATGGGGATGGTGTAAGTTCTGCTAGGACATTGTGGATAGAGATGGGGATGGTGTCAGTTCTGCTAGGAGATTGTTGATAGAGATGGGGATGGTGTAAGTTCTGCTAGGACATTGTGGATAGGGATGGGGATGGTGTAAGTTCTGCTAGGACATTGTGGATAGAGATGGGGATGGTGTAAGTTCTGCTAGAACATTGTGGATAGAGATGGGGATGGTGTAAGTTCTGCTAGAACATTGTGGATAGGGATGGGGATGGTGTAAGTTCTGCTAGGACATTGTGGATAGAGATGGGGATGGTGTAAGTTCTGCTAGGACATTGTTGATAGAGATGGGGATGGTTTAAGTTCTGCTAGAACATTGTGGATAGGGATGGGGATGGTGTAAGTTCTGCTAGAACATTGTGGATAGAGATGGGAATGGTGTAAGTTCTGCTGGAACATTGTGGATAGGGATGGGGATGGTGTAAGTTATGCTAGGACATTGGGGATGGGGATGGTGTAAGTTCTGCTAGGACATTGTGGATAGGGATGGTGTAAGTTCTGCTAGGACATTGTCGATAGGGATGGTGTAAGTTCTATTAGGACATTGTGGATAGGGATGGGGATGGTGTAAGTTCTGCTAGGACATTGTTGATAGAGATGGGGATGGTGTAAGTTCTGCTTGGACATTGTTGATAGAGATTGGGATGGTGTAAGTTCTGCTAGGACATTGTGGGTAGGGATGGGGATGGTGTAAGTTCTGCTAGGACATTGTGGATAGAGATGGGGATGGTGTAAGTTCTGCTAGACAATTATGGATAGGGATGGGGATGGTGTAAGTTCTGCTAGGACATTGGGGATGGGGATGGTGTCAGTTCTGCTAGGACATTGGGGATGGGGATGGTGTAAGTTCTGCTAGGACATTGGGGATGGGGATGGTGTAAGTTCTGCTAGGACATTGTGGATAGGGATGGGGATGGTGTAAGTTCTGCTAGGACATTGGGGATGGGGATGGTGTAAGTTATGCTAGGACATTGGGGATGGGGATGGTGTAAGTTCTGCTAGGACATTGTGGATAGAGATGGGGATGGTGTAAGTTCTGCTAGAACATTGTGGATAGAGATGGGGATGGTGTAAGTTCTGCTAGAACATTGTGGATAGGGATGGGGATGGTGTAAGTTCTGCTAGGACATTGGGGATGGGGATGGTGTAAGTTCTGCTAGGACATTGGGGATAGGGATGGGGATGGTGTAAGTTCTGCTAGGACATTGGGGATGGGGATAGTATAAGTTATGCTAGGACACTGTGGATGGGGATGGTGTACGTTCTGCTAGGACTTTGGGGATGGGGATGGTGTATGTTCTGCTAGGACATTGGGGATGGGGATGGTGTCAGGTCTGCTAGGACATTGGGGATGGGGATGGTGTAAGTTCAGCTAGGACATTGGGGATGGGGATGGTGTAAGTTCTGCTAGGACATTGGGGATGGGGATGGTGTAAGTTCTGCTAGGACATTGGGGATGGGGATGGTGTAAGTTCTGCTAGGACATTGGGGATGGGGATGGTGTAAGTTCTGCTAGGACATTGTGGATAGGGATGGGGATGGTGTAAGTTCTGCTAGGACATTGTGGATAGGGATGGGGATGGTGTATGTTCTGCTAGGACATTGGGGATAGGGATGGGGATTGTGTAAGTTCTGCTAGGACATTGGGGATGGGGATGGTGTAAGTTCTGCTAGGACATTGTGGATAGGGATGGGGATGGTGTAAGTTCTGCTAGGACATTGTGGATAGAGATGGGGATGGTGTAAGTTCTGCTAGGACATTGTGGATAGGGTTGGTGTAAGTTCTGCTAGGACATTGTGGATAGGGATGGGGATGGTGTAAGTTCTGCTAGGACATTGTGGATGGGGATGGTGTAAGTTCTGCTAAGACATTGGGGATAGGGATGGGGATGGTGTAAGTTCTGCTAGGACATTGGGGATGGGGATAGTATAAGTTATGCTAGGACACTGTGGATGGGGATGGTGTACGTTCTGCTAGGACTTTGGGGATGGGGATGGTGTATGTTCTGCTAGGACATTGGGGATGGGGATGGTGTCAGGTCTGCTAGGACATTGGGGATGGGGATGGTGTAAGTTCAGCTAGGACATTGGGGATGGGGATGGTGTAAGTTCTGCTAGGACATTGGGGATGGGGATGGTGTAAGTTCTGCTAGGACATTGGGGATGGGGATGGTGTAAGTTCTGCTAGGACATTGGGGATGGGGATGGTGTAAGTTCTGCTAGGACATTGTGGATAGGGATGGGGATGGTGTAAGTTCTGCTAGGACATTGTGGATAGGGATGGGGATGGTGTAAGTTCTGCTAGGACATTGTGGATAGGGATGGGGATGGTGTATGTTCTGCTAGGACATTGGGGATAGGGATGGGGATTGTGTAAGTTCTGCTAGGACATTGGGGATGGGGATGGTGTAAGTTCTGCTAGGACATTGTGGATAGGGATGGGGATGGTGTAAGTTCTGCTAGGACATTGTGGATAGAGATGGGGATGGTGTAAGTTCTGCTAGGACATTGTGGATAGGGTTGGTGTAAGTTCTGCTAGGACATTGTGGATAGGGATGGGGATGGTGTAAGTTCTGCTAGGACATTGTTGATAGAGATGGGGATGGTGTAAGTTCTGCTAGGACATTGTGGATAGGGATGGGGATGGTGTAAGTTCTGCTAGGACATTGTGGATAGGGATGGGGATGGTGTAAGTTCTGCTAGGACATTGTGGATAGAGATGGGGATGGTGTAAGTTCTGCTAGGACATTGTGGATAGGGTTGGTGTAAGTTCTGCTAGGACATTGTGGATAGGGATGGGGATGGTGTAAGTTCTGCTAGGACATTGTTGATAGAGATGGGGATGGTGTAAGTTCTGCTAGGACATTGTGGATAGGGATGGGGATGGTGTAAGTTCTGCTAGGAAATTGTGGATAGGGATGGGGATGGTGTAAGTTCTGCTAGGACATTGTGGATAGGGATGGTGTAAGTTCGGCTAGGACATTGTGGATAGGGATGGGGATGGTGTAAGTTCTGCTTGGACATTGTGGATATGGATTGGGATGGTGTAAGTTCTGCTAGGACATTGTGGATAGGGATGGGGATGGTGTAAGTTCTGCTAGGAAATTGTGGATAGGGATGGTGTAAGTTCGGCTAGGACATTGTGGATAGGGATGGGGATGGTGTAAGTTCTGCTAGGACATTGTGGATAGGGATGGGGATGGTGTAAGTTCTGCTAGGAGATTGTGGATAGAGATGGGGATGGTGTAAGTTCTGCTAGGACATTGTGGATAGGGATGGGGATGGTGTAAGTTCTGCTAGGACATTGTGGATAGGGATGGGGATGGTGTAAGTTCTGCTAGGACATTTTTGATAGAGATGGGGATGGTGTAAGTTCTGCTAGAACATTGTGGATAGGGATGGGGATGGTGTAAGTTCTGCTAGGACATTTTTGATAGAGATGGGGATGGTGTAAGTTCTGCTAGGACATTTTTGATAGAGATGGGGATGATGTAAGTTCTGCTAGGACCTTGTGGATAGGGATGGTGTAAGTTCTGCTAGGACATTGTGGATAGGGATGGGGATGGTGTATGTTCTGCTAGGACATTGGGGATAGGGATGGGGATTGTGTAAGTTCTGCTAGGACATTGGGGATGGGGATGGTGTAAGTTCTGCTAGGACATTGTGGATAGAGATGGGGATGGTGTATGTTCTGCTAGGACATTGGGGATAGGGATGGGGATTGTGTAAGTTCTGCTAGGACATTGTGGATGGGGATGGTGTAAGTTCTGCTAGGACATTGGGGATAGGGATGGGGATGGTGTAAGTTCTGCTAGGACATTGGGGATGGGGATAGTATAAGTTATGCTAGGACACTGTGGATGGGGATGGTGTACGTTCTGCTAGGACTTTGGGGATGGGGATGGTGTATGTTCTGCTAGGACATTGGGGATGGGGATGGTGTCAGGTCTGCTAGGACATTGGGGATGGGGATGGTGTAAGTTCAGCTAGGACATTGGGGATGGGGATGGTGTAAGTTCTGCTAGGACATTGTGGATAGGGATGGGGATGGTGTAAGTTCTGCTAGGACATTGTGGATAGAGATGGGGATGGTGTAAGTTCTGCTAGGACATTGTGGATAGGGTTGGTGTAAGTTCTGCTAGGACATTGTGGATAGGGATGGGGATGGTGTAAGTTCTGCTAGGACATTGTTGATAGAGATGGGGATGGTGTAAGTTCTGCTAGGACATTGTGGATAGGGATGGGGATGGTGTAAGTTCTGCTAGGACATTGTTGATAGGGATGGGGATGGTGTAAGTTCTGCTAGGACATTGTGGATAGAGATGGGGATGGTGTAAGTTCTGCTAGGACATTGTGGATAGGGTTGGTGTAAGTTCTGCTAGGACATTGTGGATAGGGATGGGGATGGTGTAAGTTCTGCTAGGACATTGTTGATAGAGATGGGGATGGTGTAAGTTCTGCTAGGACATTGTGGATAGGGATGGGGATGGTGTAAGTTCTGCTAGGACATTGTGGATAGGGATGGGGATGGTGTAAGTTCTGCTAGGACATTGTGGATAGGGATGGTGTAAGTTCGGCTAGGACATTGTGGATAGGGATGGGGATGGTGTAAGTTCTGCTTGGACATTGTGGATAGGGATGGGGATGGTGTAAGTTCTGCTAGGACATTGTGGATAGGGATGGGGATGGTGTAAGTTCTGCTAGGAAATTGTGGATAGGGATGGTTTAAGTTCGGCTAGGACATTGTGGATAGGGATGGGGATGGTGTAAGTTCTGCTAGGACATTGTGGATAGGGATGGGGATGGTGTAAGTTCTGCTAGGAGATTGTGGATAGAGATGGGGATGGTGTACGTTCTGCTAGGACATTGTGGATAGGGATGGGGATGGTGTAAGTTCTGCTAGGACATTGTGGATAGGGATGGGGATGGTGTAAGTTCTGCTAGGACATTTTTGATAGAGATGGGGATGGTGTAAGTTCTGCTAGAACATTGTGGATAGGGATGGGGATGGTGTAAGTTCTGCTAGGACATTTTTGATAGAGATGGGGATGGTGTAAGTTCTGCTAGGACATTTTTGATAGAGATGGGGATGATGTAAGTTCTGCTAGGACCTTGTGGATAGGGATGGTGTAAGTTCTGCTAGGACATTGTGGATAGGGATGGTGTAAGTTCTATTAGGACATTGTGGATAGAGATGGGGATGGTGTATGTTCTGCTAGGACATTGTTGATAGAGATGGGGATGGTGTAAGTTCTGCTAGGACATTGTTGACAGAGATGGGGATGGTGTAAGTTCTGCTAGGACATTTTTGATAGAGATGGGGATGGTGTAAGTTCTGCTAGGACATTGTGGATAGGGATGGTGTAAGTTCTGCTAGGACATTGTGGATAGGGATGGTGTAAGTTCTATTAGGACATTGTGGATAGGGATGGGGATGGTGTAAGTTCTGCTAGGACATTGTTGATAGAGATTGGGATGGTGTAAGTTCTGCTAGGACATTTTTGATAGAGATGGGGATGGTGTAAGTTCTGCTAGGACATTGTGGATAGGGATGGTGTAAGTTCTGCTAGGACATTGTGGATAGGGATGGTGTAAGTTCTATTAGGACATTGGGGATAGAGATGGGGATGGTGTAAGTTCTGCTAGGACATTGGGGATGGGGATGGTGTAAGTTATGCTAGGACACTGTGGATGGGGATGGTGTATGTTCTGCTAGGACATTGTGGATAGGGATGGGGATGGTGTAAGTTCTGCTAGGACATTGGGGATGGGGATGGTGTAAGTTATGCTAGGACATTGGGGATGGGGATGGTGTAAGTTCTGCTAGGACATTGTGGATGGAGATGGGGATGGTGTAAGTTCTGCTAGAACATTGTGGATGGGGATGGTGTAAGTTCTGCTAGGACATTGTGGATAGAGATGGGGATGGTGTAAGTTCTGCTAGAACATTGTGGATAGAGATGGGGATGGTGTAAGTTCTGCTAGAACATTGTGGATAGGGATGGGGATGGTGTAAGTTCTGCTAGGACATTGGGGATGGGGATGGTGTAAGTTCTGCTAGGACATTGGGGATAGGGATGGGGATGGTGTAAGTTCTGCTAGGACATTGGGGATGGGGATAGTATAAGTTATGCTAGGACACTGTGGATGGGGATGGTGTACGTTCTGCTAGGACTTTGGGGATGGGATGGTGTATGTTCTGCTAGGACATTGTGGATGGGGATGGTGTCAGGTCTGCTAGGACATTGGGGATGGGGATGGTGTAAGTTCAGCTAGGACATTTGGGATGGGGATGGTGTAAGTTCTGCTAGGACATTGGGGATGGGGATGGTGTAAGTTCTGCTAGGACATTGGGGATGGGGATGGTGTAAGTTCTGCTAGGACATTGGGGATGGGGATGGTGTAAGTTCTGCTAGGACATTGTGGATAGGGATGGGGATGGTGTAAGTTCTGCTAGGACATTGTGGATAGGGATGGGGATGGTGTATGTTCTGCTAGGACATTGGGGATAGGGATGGGGATTGTGTAAGTTCTGCTAGGACATTGGGGATGGGGATGGTGTAAGTTCTGCTAGGACATTGTGGATAGGGATGGGTATGGTGTAAGTTCTGCTAGGACATTGTGGATAGAGATGGGGATGGTGTAAGTTCTGCTAGGACATTGTGGATAGGGTTGGTGTAAGTTCTGCTAGGACATTGTGGATAGGGATGGGGATGGTGTAAGTTCTGCTAGGACGTTGTGGATGGGGATGGTGTAAGTTCTGCTAGGACATTGGGGATAGGGATGGGGATGGTGTAAGTTCTGCTAGGACATTGGGGATGGGGATAGTATAAGTTATGCTAGGACACTGTGGATGGGGATGGTGTACGTTCTGCTAGGACTTTGGGGATGGGGATGGTGTATGTTCTGCTAGGACATTGGGGATGGGGATGGTGTCAGGTCTGCTAGGACATTGGGGATGGGGATGGTGTAAGTTCAGCTAGGACATTGGGGATGGGGATGGTGTAAGTTCTGCTAGGACATTGGGGATGGGGATGGTGTAAGTTCTGCTAGGACATTGGGGATGGGGATGGTGTAAGTTCTGCTAGGACATTGGGGATGGGGATGGTGTAAGTTCTGCTAGGACATTGTGGATAGGGATGGGGATGGTGTAAGTTCTGCTAGGACATTGTGGATAGGGATGGGGATGGTGTATGTTCTGCTAGGACATTGGGGATAGGGATGGGGATTGTGTAAGTTCTGCTAGGACATTGGGGATGGGGATGGTGTAAGTTCTGCTAGGACATTGTGGATAGGGATGGGGATGGTGTAAGTTCTGCTAGGACATTGTGGATAGAGATGGGGATGGTGTAAGTTCTGCTAGGACATTGTGGATAGGGTTGGTGTAAGTTCTGCTAGGACATTGTGGATAGGGATGGGGATGGTGTAAGTTCTGCTAGGACATTGTTGATAGAGATGGGGATGGTGTAAGTTCTGCTAGGACATTGTGGATAGGGTTGGTGTAAGTTCTGCTAGGACATTGTGGATAGGGATGGGGATGGTGTAAGTTCTGCTAGGACATTGTGGATGGGGATGGTGTAAGTTCTGCTAGGACATTGGGGATAGGGATGGGGATGGTGTAAGTTCTGCTAGGACATTGGGGATGGGGATAGTATAAGTTATGCTAGGACACTGTGGATGGGGATGGTGTACGTTCTGCTAGGACTTTGGGGATGGGGATGGTGTATGTTCTGCTAGGACATTGGGGATGGGGATGGTGTCAGGTCTGCTAGGACATTGGGGATGGGGATGGTGTAAGTTCAGCTAGGACATTGGGGATGGGGATGGTGTAAGTTCTGCTAGGACATTGGGGATGGGGATGGTGTAAGTTCTGCTAGGACATTGGGGATGGGGATGGTGTAAGTTCTGCTAGGACATTGGGGATGGGGATGGTGTAAGTTCTGCTAGGACATTGTGGATAGGGATGGGGATGGTGTAAGTTCTGCTAGGACATTGTGGATAGGGATGGGGATGGTGTATGTTCTGCTAGGACATTGGGGATAGGGATGGGGATTGTGTAAGTTCTGCTAGGACATTGGGGATGGGGATGGTGTAAGTTCTGCTAGGACATTGTGGATAGGGATGGGGATGGTGTAAGTTCTGCTAGGACATTGTGGATAGAGATGGGGATGGTGTAAGTTCTGCTAGGACATTGTGGATAGGGTTGGTGTAAGTTCTGCTAGGACATTGGGGATAGGGATGGGGATGGTGTAAGTTCTGCTAGGACATTGTTGATAGAGATGGGGATGGTGTAAGTTCTGCTAGGACATTGTGGATAGGGATGGGGATGGTGTAAGTTCTGCTAGGACATTGTGGATAGGGATGGGGATGGTGTAAGTTCTGCTAGGACATTGTGGATAGAGATGGGGATGGTGTAAGTTCTGCTAGGACATTGTGGATAGGGTTGGTGTAAGTTCTGCTAGGACATTGTGGATAGGGATGGGGATGGTGTAAGTTCTGCTAGGACATTGTTGATAGAGATGGGGATGGTGTAAGTTCTGCTAGGACATTGTGGATAGGGATGGGGATGGTGTAAGTTCTGCTAGGACATTGTGGATAGGGATGGGGATGGTTTAAGTTCTGCTAGGACATTGTGGATAGGGATGGTGTAAGTTCGGCTAGGACATTGTGGATAGGGATGGGGATGGTGTAAGTTCTGCTAGGACATTGTGGATAGGGATGGGGATGGTGTAAGTTCTGCTAGGAGATTGTGGATAGAGATGGGGATGGTGTAAGTTCTGCTAGGACATTGTGGATAGGGATGGGGATGGTGTAAGTTCTGCTAGGACATTGTGGATAGGGATGGGGATGGTGTAAGTTCTGCTAGGACATTTTTGATAGAGATGGGGATGGTGTAAGTTCTGCTAGAACATTGTGGATAGGGATGGGGATGGTGTAAGTTCTGCTAGGACATTTTTGATAGAGATGGGGATGGTGTAAGTTCTGCTAGGACATTTTTGATAGAGATGGGGATGATGTAAGTTCTGCTAGGACCTTGTGGATAGGGATGGTGTAAGTTCTGCTAGGACATTGTGGATAGGGATGGTGTAAGTTCTATTAGGACATTGTGGATAGAGATGGGGATGGTGTAAGTTCTGCTAGGACATTGTTGATAGAGATGGGGATGGTGTAAGTTCTGCTAGGACATTGTTGACAGAGATGGGGATGGTGTAAGTTCTGCTAGGACATTTTTGATAGAGATGGGGATGGTGTAAGTTCTGCTAGGACATTGTGGATAGGGATGGTGTAAGTTCTGCTAGGACATTGTGGATAGGGATGGTGTAAGTTCTATTAGGACATTGTGGATAGGGATGGGGATGGTGTAAGTTCTGCTAGGACATTGTTGATAGAGATGGGGATGGTGTAAGTTCTGCTAGGACATTTTTGATAGAGATGGGGATGGTGTAAGTTCTGCTAGGACATTGTGGATAGGGATGGTGTAAGTTCTGCTAGGACATTGTGGATAGGGATGGTGTAAGTTCTATTAGGACATTGGGGATAGAGATGGGGATGGTGTAAGTTCTGCTAGGACATTGGGGATGGGGATGGTGTAAGTTATGCTAGGACACTGTGGATGGGGATGGTGTATGTTCTGCTAGGACATTGTGGATAGGGATGGGGATGGTGTAAGTTCTGCTAGGACATTAGGGATGGGGATGGTGTAAGTTCTGCTAGGACATTGTGGATAGGGATGGTGTAAGTTCGGCTAGGACATTGTGGATAGGGATGGGGATGGTGTAAGTTCTGCTAGGACATTGTGGCTAGGGATGGGGATGGTGTAAGTTCTGCTAGGAGATTGTGGATAGAGATGGGGATGGTGTAAGTTCTGCTAGGATATTGTGGATAGGGATGGGGATGGTGTAAGTTCTGCTAGGACATTGTGGATAGGGATTGGGATGGTGTAAGTTCTGCTAGGACATTTTTGATAGAGATGGGGATGGTGTAAGTTCTGCTAGAACATTGTGGATAGGGATGGGGATGGTGTAAGTTCTGCTAGGACATTTTTGAAAGAGATGGGGATGGTGTAAGTTCTGCTAGGACATTTTTGATAGAGATGGGGATGGTGTAAGTTCTGCTAGGACATTGTGGATAGGGATGGTGTAAGTTCTGCTAGGACATTGTGGATAGGGATGGTGTAAGTTCTATTAGGACATTGTGGATAGGGATGGGGATGGTGTAAGTTCTGCTAGGACATTGTTGATAGAGATGGGGATGGTGTAAGTTCTTCTAGGACATTTTTGATAGAGATGGGGATGGTGTAAGTTCTGCTAGGACATTATGGATAGGGATGGTGTAAGTTCTGCTAGGACATTGTGGATAGGGATGGTGTAAGTTCTATTAGGACATTGGGGATAGAGATGGGGATGGTGTAAGTTATGCTAGGACATTGGGGATGGGGATGGTGTAAGTTATGCTAGGACACTGTGGATGGGGATGGTGTATGTTCTGCTAGGACATTGTGGATAGGGATGGGGATGGTGTAAGTTCTGCTAGGACATTGGGGATGGGGATGGTGTAAGTTATGCTAGGACACTGTGGATGGGGATGGTGTATGTTCTGCTAGGACATTGTGGATAGGGATGGGGATGGTGTAAGTTCTGCTAGGACATTAGGGATGGGGATGGTGTAAGTTCTGCTAGGACATTGGGGATGGGAATGGTGTAAGTTCTATTAAGGACATTGTGGATAGGGATGGGGATGATGTAAGTTCTGCTAGGATATTGTGGATAGGGATGGGGATTGTGTATGTTCTGCTAGGACATTGGGGATGGGGATGGTGTAAGTTCTGCTAGGACATTGGGGATGGGGATGGTGTAAGTTCTGCTAGGACATTGTGGATAGGGATGGGGATGGTGTATGTTCTGCTAGGACATTGGGGATAGGGATGGGGATTGTGTAAGTTCTGCTAGGACATTGGGGATGGGGATGGTGTAAGTTCTGCTAGGACATTGTGGATAGGGATGGGGATGGTGTAAGTTCTGCTAGGACATTGTGGATAGAGATGGGGATGGTGTAAGTTCTGCTAGGACATTGTGGATAGGGTTGGTGTAAGTTCTGCTAGGACATTGGGGATAGGGATGGGGATGGTGTAAGTTCTGCTAGGACATTGTTGATAGAGATGGGGATGGTGTAAGTTCTGCTAGGACATTGTGGATAGGGATGGGGATGGTGTAAGTTCTGCTAGGACATTGTGGATAGGGATGGGGATGGTGTAAGTTCTGCTAGGACATTGTGGATAGAGATGGGGATGGTGTAAGTTCTGCTAGGACATTGTGGATAGGGTTGGTGTAAGTTCTGCTAGGACATTGTGGATAGGGATGGGGATGGTGTAAGTTCTGCTAGGACATTGTTGATAGAGATGGGGATGGTGTAAGTTCTGCTAGGACATTGTGGATAGGGATGGGGATGGTGTAAGTTCTGCTAGGACATTGTGGATAGGGATGGGGATGGTTTAAGTTCTGCTAGGACATTGTGGATAGGGATGGTGTAAGTTCGGCTAGGACATTGTGGATAGGGATGGGGATGGTGTAAGTTCTGCTAGGACATTGTGGATAGGGATGGGGATGGTGTAAGTTCTGCTAGGAGATTGTGGATAGAGATGGGGATGGTGTAAGTTCTGCTAGGACATTGTGGATAGGGATGGGGATGGTGTAAGTTCTGCTAGGACATTGTGGATAGGGATGGGGATGGTGTAAGTTCTGCTAGGACATTTTTGATAGAGATGGGGATGGTGTAAGTTCTGCTAGAACATTGTGGATAGGGATGGGGATGGTGTAAGTTCTGCTAGGACATTTTTGATAGAGATGGGGATGGTGTAAGTTCTGCTAGGACATTTTTGATAGAGATGGGGATGATGTAAGTTCTGCTAGGACCTTGTGGATAGGGATGGTGTAAGTTCTGCTAGGACATTGTGGATAGGGATGGTGTAAGTTCTATTAGGACATTGTGGATAGAGATGGGGATGGTGTAAGTTCTGCTAGGACATTGTTGATAGAGATGGGGATGGTGTAAGTTCTGCTAGGACATTGTTGACAGAGATGGGGATGGTGTAAGTTCTGCTAGGACATTTTTGATAGAGATGGGGATGGTGTAAGTTCTGCTAGGACATTGTGGATAGGGATGGTGTAAGTTCTGCTAGGACATTGTGGATAGGGATGGTGTAAGTTCTATTAGGACATTGTGGATAGGGATGGGGATGGTGTAAGTTCTGCTAGGACATTGTTGATAGAGATGGGGATGGTGTAAGTTCTGCTAGGACATTTTTGATAGAGATGGGGATGGTGTAAGTTCTGCTAGGACATTGTGGATAGGGATGGTGTAAGTTCTGCTAGGACATTGTGGATAGGGATGGTGTAAGTTCTATTAGGACATTGGGGATAGAGATGGGGATGGTGTAAGTTCTGCTAGGACATTGGGGATGGGGATGGTGTAAGTTATGCTAGGACACTGTGGATGGGGATGGTGTATGTTCTGCTAGGACATTGTGGATAGGGATGGGGATGGTGTAAGTTCTGCTAGGACATTAGGGATGGGGATGGTGTAAGTTCTGCTAGGACATTGTGGATAGGGATGGTGTAAGTTCGGCTAGGACATTGTGGATAGGGATGGGGATGGTGTAAGTTCTGCTAGGACATTGTGGCTAGGGATGGGGATGGTGTAAGTTCTGCTAGGAGATTGTGGATAGAGATGGGGATGGTGTAAGTTCTGCTAGGATATTGTGGATAGGGATGGGGATGGTGTAAGTTCTGCTAGGACATTGTGGATAGGGATTGGGATGGTGTAAGTTCTGCTAGGACATTTTTGATAGAGATGGGGATGGTGTAAGTTCTGCTAGAACATTGTGGATAGGGATGGGGATGGTGTAAGTTCTGCTAGGACATTTTTGAAAGAGATGGGGATGGTGTAAGTTCTGCTAGGACATTTTTGATAGAGATGGGGATGGTGTAAGTTCTGCTAGGACATTGTGGATAGGGATGGTGTAAGTTCTGCTAGGACATTGTGGATAGGGATGGTGTAAGTTCTATTAGGACATTGTGGATAGGGATGGGGATGGTGTAAGTTCTGCTAGGACATTGTTGATAGAGATGGGGATGGTGTAAGTTCTGCTAGGACATTTTTGATAGAGATGGGGATGGTGTAAGTTCTGCTAGGACATTATGGATAGGGATGGTGTAAGTTCTGCTAGGACATTGTGGATAGGGATGGTGTAAGTTCTATTAGGACATTGGGGATAGAGATGGGGATGGTGTAAGTTATGCTAGGACATTGGGGATGGGGATGGTGTAAGTTATGCTAGGACACTGTGGATGGGGATGGTGTATGTTCTGCTAGGACATTGTGGATAGGGATGGGGATGGTGTAAGTTCTGCTAGGACATTGGGGATGGGGATGGTGTAAGTTATGCTAGGACACTGTGGATGGGGATGGTGTATGTTCTGCTAGGACATTGTGGATAGGGATGGGGATGGTGTAAGTTCTGCTAGGACATTAGGGATGGGGATGGTGTAAGTTCTGCTAGGACATTGGGGATGGGAATGGTGTAAGTTCTATTAAGGACATTGTGGATAGGGATGGGGATGATGTAAGTTCTGCTAGGATATTGTGGATAGGGATGGGGATTGTGTATGTTCTGCTAGGACATTGGGGATGGGGATGGTGTAAGTTCTGCTAGGACATTGGGGATGGGGATGGTGTAAGTTCTGCTAGGACATTGGGGATGGGGATGGTGTAAGTTATGCTAGGACACTGTTTATGGGGATGGTGTACGTTCTGCTAGGACATTGTGGATAGGGATGGGGATGGTGTAAGTTCTGCTAGGACATTGGGGATGGGGATGGTGTAAGTTCTGCTAGGACATTGTGGATAGGGATGGGGATGGTGTAAGTTCTGCTAGGACATTGTGTATGGGGATGGGGATGGTGTAAGTTCTGCTAGGACATTGTGGATCGGGATGGGGATGGTGTAAGTTCTGCTAGGACATTGTGGATAGGGATGGGGATGGTGTCAGTTCTGCTAGGACATTGTTGATAGAGATGGGGATGGTGTAAGTTCTGCTAGGACATTGTGGATAGGGATGGGGATGGTGTAAGTTCTGCTAGGACATTGTGGATAGAGATGGGGATGGTGTAAGTTCTGCTAGAACATTGTGGATAGAGATGGGGATGGTGTAAGTTCTGCTAGAACATTGTGGATAGGGATGGGGATGGTGTAAGTTCTGCTAGGACATTGTGGATAGAGATGGGGATGGTGTAAGTTCTGCTAGGACATTGTTGATAGAGATGGGGATGGTGTAAGTTCTGCTAGAACATTGTGGATAGGGATGGGGATGGTGTAAGTTCTGCTAGAACATTGTGGATAGAGATGGGGATGGTGTAAGTTCTGCTGGAACATTGTGGATAGGGATGGGGATGGTGTAAGTTCTGCTAGGACATTGGGGATGGGGATGGTGTAAGTTCTGCTAGGACATTGTGGATAGGGATGGTGTAAGTTCTGCTAGGACATTGTCGATAGGGATGGTGTAAGTTCTATTAGGACATTGTGGATAGGGATGGGGATGGTGTAAGTTCTGCTAGGACATTGTTGATAGAGATGGGGATGGTGTAAGTTCTGCTTGGACATTGTTGATAGAGATTGGGATGGTGTAAGTTCTGCTAGGACATTGTGGGTAGGGATGGGGATGGTGTAAGTTCTGCTAGGACATTGTGGATAGAGATGGGGATGGTGTAAGTTCTGCTAGATAATTATGGATAGGGATGGGGATGGTGTAAGTTCTGCTAGGACATTGGGGATGGGGGTGGTGTCAGTTCTGCTAGGACATTGGGGATGGGGATGGTGTAAGTTCTGCTAGGACATTGGGGATGGGGATGGTGTAAGTTCTGCTAGGACATTGTGGATAGGGATGGGGATGGTGTAAGTTCTGCTAGGACATTGGGGATAGGGATGGGGATGGTGTAAGTTCTGCTAGGACATTGGGGATGGGGATGGTGTAAGTTATGCTAGGACATTGGGGATGGGGATGGTGTAAGTTCTGCTAGGACATTGTGGATGGAGATGGGGATGGTGTAAGTTCTGCTAGAACATTGTGGATGGGGATGGTGTAAGTTCTGCTAGGACATTGTGGATAGAGATGGGGATGGTGTAAGTTCTGCTAGAACATTGTGGATAGAGATGGGGATGGTGTAAGTTCTGCTAGAACATTGTGGATAGGGATGGGGATGGTGTAAGTTCTGCTAGGACATTGGGGATGGGGATGGTGTAAGTTCTGCTAGGACATTGGGGATAGGGATGGGGATGGTGTAAGTTCTGCTAGGACATTGGGGATAGGGATGGGGATGGTGTAAGTTCTGCTAGGACATTGGGGATGGGGATAGTATAAGTTATGCTAGGACACTGTGGATGGGGATGGTGTACGTTCTGCTAGGACTTTGGGGATGGGGATGGTGTATGTTCTGCTAGGACATTGGGGATGGGGATGGTGTCAGGTCTGCTAGGACATTGGGGATGGGGATGGTGTAAGTTCAGCTAGGACATTGGGGATGGGGATGGTGTAAGTTCTGCTAGGACATTGGGGATGGGGATGGTGTAAGTTCTGCTAGGACATTGGGGATGGGGATGGTGTAAATTCTGCTAGGACATTGGGGATGGGGATGGTGTAAGTTCTGCTAGGACATTGTGGATAGGGATGGGGATGGTGTAAGTTCTGCTAGGACATTGTGGATAGGGATGGGGATGGTGTAAGTTCTGCTAGGACATTGTGGATAGGGATGGGGATGGTGTAAGTTCTGCTAGGACATTGTGGATAGGGATGGTGTAAGTTCGGCTAGGACATTGTGGATAGGGATGGGGATGGTGTAAGTTCTGCTAGGACATTGTGGATAGGGATGGGGATGGTGTAAGTTCTGCTAGGAGATTGTGGATAGAGATGGGGATGGTGTAAGTTCTGCTAGGACATTGTGGATAGGGATGGGGATGGTGTAAGTTCTGCTAGGACATTGTGGATAGTGATGGGGATGGTGTAAGTTCTGCTAGGACATTGGGGATGGGGATGGGGATGGTGTCAGTTCTGCTAGGACATTGGGGATGGGGATGGTGTAAGTTCTGCTAGGACATTGTGGATAGAGATGGGGATGGTGTAAGTTATGCTAGGACATTGTGGATGGGGATGGAGATGGTGTACGTTCTGCTAGGACATTGGGGATGGGGATGGTGTAAGTTCTGCTAGGACATTGTGGATAGGGATGGGGATGGTGTAAGTTCTGCTAGGACATTGGGGATGGGAATGGTATAAGTTCTGCTAGGACCTTGGGGATGGGGATGGTGTACGTTCTGCTAGGACATTGTGGATAGGGATGGGGATGGTGTAAGTTCTGCTAGGACATTGGGGATGGAGATGGTGTAAGTTCTGCTAGGACATTGGGGATAGAGATGGGGATGGTGTCAGTTCTGCTAGGACATTGTGGATAGGGATGGGGATGGTGTAAGTTCTGCTAGGACATTGGGGATGGGGATGGTGTAAGTTCTGCTAGGACATTGGGGATGGAGATGGTGTAAGTTCTGCTAGGACATTGGGGATAGAGATGGGGATGGTGTCAGTTCTTCTAGGACATTGTGGATGGGGATGGGGATGGTGTAAGTTCTGCTAGGACATTGTGGATAGAGATGGGGATGGTGTAAGTTCTGCTAGGACATTGTGGATAGGGATGGTGTAAGTTATGCTAGGACATTGTGGATAGGGATAGGGATGGTGTAAGTTCTGCTAGGACATTGTGGATGGGGATGGTGTAAGTTCTGCTAGGACATTGGGGATGGGGATGGTGTAAGTTCTGTTAGGACACTGTTGATAGAGATGGGGATGGTGTAAGCTCTGCTAGGACATTGTGGATAGGGATGGGGATGGTGTAAGTTCTGCTAGGACATTGTGGATAGGGATGGGGATGGTGTAAGTTCTGCTAGGACATTGTGGATAGGGATGGGGATGGTGTAAGTTCTGCTAGGACATTGTGGATAGAGATGGGGATGGTGTAAGTTCTGCTAGATAATTATGGATAGGGATGGGGATGGTGTAAGTTCTGCTAGGACATTGGGGATGGGGATGAGGTCAGTTCTGCTAGGACATTGGGGATGGGGATGGTGTAAGTTCTGCTAGGACATTGGGGATGGGGATGGTGTAAGTTCTGCTAGGACATTGGGGATAGGGATGTGGATGGTGTAAGTTCTGCTAGGACGTTGGGGATGGGGATGGTGTAAGTTATGCTAGGACATTGGGGATGGGGATGGTGTAAGTTCTGCTAGGACATTGTGGATGGAGATGGGGATGGTGTAAGTTCTGCTAGAACATTGTGGATGGGGATGGTGTAAGTTCTGCTAGGACATTGTGGATAGAGATGGGGATGGTGTAAGTTCTGCTAGAACATTGTGGATAGAGATGGGGATGGTGTAAGTTCTGCTAGAACATTGTGGATAGGGATGGGGATGGTGTAAGTTCTGCTAGGACATTGGGGATGGGGATGGTGTAAGTTCTGCTAGGACATTGGGGATAGGGATGGGGATGGTGTAAGTTCTGCTAGGACATTGGGGATGGGGATAGTATAAGTTATGCTAGGACACTGTGGATGGGGATGGTGTACGTTCTGCTAGGACTTTGGGGATGGGGATGGTGTATGTTCTGCTAGGACATTGGGGATGGGGATGGTGTCAGGTCTGCTAGGACATTGGGGATGGGGATGGTGTAAGTTCAGCTAGGACATTGGGGATGGGGATGGTGTAAGTTCTGCTAGGACATTGGGGATGGGGATGGTGTAAGTTCTGCTAGGACATTGGGGATGGGGATGGTGTAAATTCTGCTAGGACATTGGGGATGGGGATGGTGTAAGTTCTGCTAGGACATTGTGGATAGGGATGGGGATGGTGTAAGTTCTGCTAGGACATTGTGGATAGGGATGGGGATGGTGTATGTTCTGCTAGGACATTGGGGATAGGGATGGGGATGGTGTAAGTTCTGCTAGGACATTGTGGATAGAGATGGGGATGGTGTAAGTTCTGCTAGGACATTGTGGATAGGGATGGGGATGGTGTAAGTTCTGCTAGGACATTGTGGATAGAGATGGGGATGGTGTAAGTTCTGCTAGGACATTGTGGATAGGGATGGTGTAAGTTCTGCTAGGACATTGTGGATAGGGATGGGGATGGTGTAAGTTCTGCTAGGACATTGTGGATAGTAATGGGGATGGTGTAAGTTCTGCTAGGACATTGTGGATGGGGATGGTGTAAGTTCTGCTAGGACATTGGGGATGGGGATGGTGTAAGTTCTGCTAGGACATTGTTGATAGAGATGGGGATGGTGTAAGTTCTGCTAGGACATTGTGGATAGGGATGGGGATGGTGTAAGTTCTGCTAGGACATTGTGGATAGGCATGGGGATGGTGTAAGTTCTGCTAGGACATTGTGGATAGGGATGGTGTAAGTTCGGCTAGGACATTGTGGATAGGGATTGGGATGGTGTAAGTTCTGCTAGGACATTTTTGATAGAGATGGGGATGGTGTAAGTTCTGCTAGAACATTGTGGATAGGGATGGGGATGGTGTAAGTTCTGCTAGGACATTTTTGAAAGAGATGGGGATGGTGTAAGTTCTGCTAGGACATTTTTGATAGAGATGGGGATGGTGTAAGTTCTGCTAGGACATTGTGGATAGGGATGGTGTAAGTTCTGCTAGGACATTGTGGATAGGGATGGTGTAAGTTCTATTAGGACATTGTGGATAGGGATGGGGATGGTGTAAGTTCTGCTAGGACATTGTTGATAGAGATGGGGATGGTGTAAGTTCTGCTAGGACATTTTTGATAGAGATGGGGATGGTGTAAGTTCTGCTAGGACATTATGGATAGGGATGGTGTAAGTTCTGCTAGGACATTGTGGATAGGGATGGTGTAAGTTCTATTAGGACATTGGGGATAGAGATGGGGATGGTGTAAGTTATGCTAGGACATTGGGGATGGGGATGGTGTAAGTTATGCTAGGACACTGTGGATGGGGATGGTGTATGTTCTGCTAGGACATTGTGGATAGGGATGGGGATGGTGTAAGTTCTGCTAGGACATTGGGGATGGGGATGGTGTAAGTTATGCTAGGACACTGTGGATGGGGATGGTGTATGTTCTGCTAGGACATTGTGGATAGGGATGGGGATGGTGTAAGTTCTGCTAGGACATTAGGGATGGGGATGGTGTAAGTTCTGCTAGGACATTGGGGATGGGAATGGTGTAAGTTCTATTAAGGACATTGTGGATAGGGATGGGGATGATGTAAGTTCTGCTAGGATATTGTGGATAGGGATGGGGATTGTGTATGTTCTGCTAGGACATTGGGGATGGGGATGGTGTAAGTTCTGCTAGGACATTGGGGATGGGGATGGTGTAAGTTCTGCTAGGACATTGGGGATGGGGATGGTGTAAGTTATGCTAGGACACTGTTTATGGGGATGGTGTACGTTCTGCTAGGACATTGTGGATAGGGATGGGGATGGTGTAAGTTCTGCTAGGACATTGGGGATGGGGATGGTGTAAGTTCTGCTAGGACATTGTGGATAGGGATGGGGATGGTGTAAGTTCTGCTAGGACATTGTGTATGGGGATGGGGATGGTGTAAGTTCTGCTAGGACATTGTGGATCGGGATGGGGATGGTGTAAGTTCTGCTAGGACATTGTGGATAGGGATGGGGATGGTGTCAGTTCTGCTAGGACATTGTTGATAGAGATGGGGATGGTGTAAGTTCTGCTAGGACATTGTGGATAGGGATGGGGATGGTGTAAGTTCTGCTAGGACATTGTGGATAGAGATGGGGATGGTGTAAGTTCTGCTAGAACATTGTGGATAGAGATGGGGATGGTGTAAGTTCTGCTAGAACATTGTGGATAGGGATGGGGATGGTGTAAGTTCTGCTAGGACATTGTGGATAGAGATGGGGATGGTGTAAGTTCTGCTAGGACATTGTTGATAGAGATGGGGATGGTGTAAGTTCTGCTAGAACATTGTGGATAGGGATGGGGATGGTGTAAGTTCTGCTAGAACATTGTGGATAGAGATGGGGATGGTGTAAGTTCTGCTGGAACATTGTGGATAGGGATGGGGATGGTGTAAGTTCTGCTAGGACATTGGGGATGGGGATGGTGTAAGTTCTGCTAGGACATTGTGGATAGGGATGGTGTAAGTTCTGCTAGGACATTGTCGATAGGGATGGTGTAAGTTCTATTAGGACATTGTGGATAGGGATGGGGATGGTGTAAGTTCTGCTAGGACATTGTTGATAGAGATGGGGATGGTGTAAGTTCTGCTTGGACATTGTTGATAGAGATTGGGATGGTGTAAGTTCTGCTAGGACATTGTGGGTAGGGATGGGGATGGTGTAAGTTCTGCTAGGACATTGTGGATAGAGATGGGGATGGTGTAAGTTCTGCTAGATAATTATGGATAGGGATGGGGATGGTGTAAGTTCTGCTAGGACATTGGGGATGGGGGTGGTGTCAGTTCTGCTAGGACATTGGGGATGGGGATGGTGTAAGTTCTGCTAGGACATTGGGGATGGGGATGGTGTAAGTTCTGCTAGGACATTATGGATAGGGATGGGGATGGTGTAAGTTCTGCTAGGACATTGGGGATAGGGATGGGGATGGTGTAAGTTCTGCTAGGACATTGGGGATGGGGATGGTGTAAGTTATGCTAGGACATTGGGGATGGGGATGGTGTAAGTTCTGCTAGGACATTGTGGATGGAGATGGGGATGGTGTAAGTTCTGCTAGAACATTGTGGATGGGGATGGTGTAAGTTCTGCTAGGACATTGTGGATAGAGATGGGGATGGTGTAAGTTCTGCTAGAACATTGT
The DNA here is from genome assembly GCF_029448725.1 of Salvelinus fontinalis. Classification (NCBI taxonomy): domain Eukaryota; kingdom Metazoa; phylum Chordata; class Actinopteri; order Salmoniformes; family Salmonidae; genus Salvelinus; species Salvelinus fontinalis. Next base: position 46,376 of record NW_026600542.1, read on the forward strand.
GGATAGAGATGGGGATGGTGTAAGTTCTGCTACAACATTGTGGATAGGGATGGGGATGGTGTAAGTTCTGCTAGGACATTGGGGATGGGGATGGTGTAAGTTCTGCTAGGACATTGGGGATAGGGATGGGGATGGTGTAAGTTCTGCTAGGACATTGGGGATGGGGATAGTATAAGTTATGCTAGGACACTGTGGATGGGGATGGTGTACGTTCTGCTAGGACTTTGGGGATGGGGATGGTGTATGTTCTGCTAGGACATTGGGGATGGGGATGGTGTCAGGTCTGCTAGGACATTGGGGATGGGGATGGTGTAAGTTCAGCTAGGACATTGGGGATGGGGATGGTGTAAGTTCTGCTAGGACATTGGGGATGGGGATGGTGTAAGTTCGGCTAGGACATTGGGGATGGGGATGGTGTAAATTCTGCTAGGACATTGGGGATGGGGATGGTGTAAGTTCTGCTAGGACATTGTGGATAGGGATGGGGATGGTGTAAGTTCTGCTAGGACATTGTGGATAGGGATGGGGATGGTGTAAGTTCTGCTAGGACATTGTGGATAGGGATGGGGATGGTGTAAGTTCTGCTAGGACATTGTGGATAGGGATGGTGTAAGTTCGGCTAGGACATTGTGGATAGGGATGGGGATGGTGTAAGTTCTGCTAGGACATTGTGGATAGGGATGGGGATGGTGTAAGTTCTGCTAGGAGATTGTGGATAGAGATGGGGATGGTGTAAGTTCTGCTAGGACATTGTGGATAGGGATGGGGATGGTGTAAGTTCTGCTAGGACATTGTGGATAGTGATGGGGATGGTGTAAGTTCTGCTAGGACATTGGGGATGGGGATGGGGATGGTGTCAGTTCTGCTAGGACATTGGGGATGGGGATGGTGTAAGTTCTGCTAGGACATTGTGGATAGAGATGGGGATGGTGTAAGTTATGCTAGGACATTGTGGATGGGGATGGAGATGGTGTACGTTCTGCTAGGACATTGGGGATGGGGATGGTGTAAGTTCTGCTAGGACATTGTGGATAGGGATGGGGATGGTGTAAGTTCTGCTAGGACATTGGGGATGGGAATGGTATAAGTTCTGCTAGGACCTTGGGGATGGGGATGGTGTACGTTCTGCTAGGACATTGTGGATAGGGATGGGGATGGTGTAAGTTCTGCTAGGACATTGGGGATGGAGATGGTGTAAGTTCTGCTAGGACATTGGGGATAGAGATGGGGATGGTGTCAGTTCTGCTAGGACATTGTGGATAGGGATGGGGATGGTGTAAGTTCTGCTAGGACATTGGGGATGGGGATGGTGTAAGTTCTGCTAGGACATTGGGGATGGAGATGGTGTAAGTTCTGCTAGGACATTGGGGATAGAGATGGGGATGGTGTCAGTTCTTCTAGGACATTGTGGATGGGGATGGGGATGGTGTAAGTTCTGCTAGGACATTGTGGATAGAGATGGGGATGGTGTAAGTTCTGCTAGGACATTGTGGATAGGGATGGTGTAAGTTATGCTAGGACATTGTGGATAGGGATAGGGATGGTGTAAGTTCTGCTAGGACATTGTGGATGGGGATGGTGTAAGTTCTGCTAGGACATTGGGGATGGGGATGGTGTAAGTTCTGTTAGGACACTGTTGATAGAGATGGGGATGGTGTAAGCTCTGCTAGGACATTGTGGATAGGGATGGGGATGGTGTAAGTTCTGCTAGGACATTGTGGATAGGGATGGGGATGGTGTAAGTTCTGCTAGGACATTGTGGATAGGGATGGGGATGGTGTAAGTTCTGCTAGGACATTGTGGATAGAGATGGGGATGGTGTAAGTTCTGCTAGATAATTATGGATAGGGATGGGGATGGTGTAAGTTCTGCTAGGACATTGGGGATGGGGATGAGGTCAGTTCTGCTAGGACATTGGGGATGGGGATGGTGTAAGTTCTGCTAGGACATTGGGGATGGGGATGGTGTAAGTTCTGCTAGGACATTGGGGATAGGGATGTGGATGGTGTAAGTTCTGCTAGGACGTTGGGGATGGGGATGGTGTAAGTTATGCTAGGACATTGGGGATGGGGATGGTGTAAGTTCTGCTAGGACATTGTGGATGGAGATGGGGATGGTGTAAGTTCTGCTAGAACATTGTGGATGGGGATGGTGTAAGTTCTGCTAGGACATTGTGGATAGAGATGGGGATGGTGTAAGTTCTGCTAGAACATTGTGGATAGAGATGGGGATGGTGTAAGTTCTGCTAGAACATTGTGGATAGGGATGGGGATGGTGTAAGTTCTGCTAGGACATTGGGGATGGGGATGGTGTAAGTTCTGCTAGGACATTGGGGATAGGGATGGGGATGGTGTAAGTTCTGCTAGGACATTGGGGATGGGGATAGTATAAGTTATGCTAGGACACTGTGGATGAGGATGGTGTACGTTCTGCTAGGACTTTGGGGATGGGGATGGTGTATGTTCTGCTAGGACATTGGGGATGGGGATGGTGTCAGGTCTGCTAGGACATTGGGGATGGGGATGGTGTAAGTTCAGCTAGGACATTGGGGATGGGGATGGTGTAAGTTCTGCTAGGACATTGGGGATGGGGATGGTGTAAGTTCTGCTAGGACATTGGGGATGGGGATGGTGTAAATTCTGCTAGGACATTGGGGATGGGGACGGTGTAAGTTCTGCTAGGACATTGTGGATAGGGATGGGGATGGTGTAAGTTCTGCTAGGACATTGTGGATAGGGATGGGGATGGTGTATGTTCTGCTAGGACATTGGGGATAGGGATGGGGATGGTGTAAGTTCTGCTAGGACATTGTGGATAGAGATGGGGATGGTGTAAGTTCTGCTAGGACATTGTGGATAGGGATGGGGATGGTGTAAGTTCTGCTAGGACATTGTGGATAGAGATGGGGATGGTGTAAGTTCTGCTAGGACATTGTGGATAGGGATGGTGTAAGTTCTGCTAGGACATTGTGGATAGGGATGGGGATGGTGTAAGTTCTGCTAGGACATTGTGGATAGTAATGGGGATGGTGTAAGTTCTGCTAGGACATTGTGGATGGGGATGGTGTTTGTTCTGCTAGGACATTGGGGATGGGGATGGTGTAAGTTCTGCTAGGACATTGTTGATAGAGATGGGGATGGTGTAAGTTCTGCTAGGACATTGTGGATAGGGATGGGGATGGTGTAAGTTCTGCTAGGACATTGTGGATAGGCATGGGGATGGTGTAAGTTCTGCTAGGACATTGTGGATAGGGATGGTGTAAGTTCGGCTAGGACATTGTGGATAGGGATGGGGATGGTGTAAGTTCTGCTAGGACATTGTGGATAGGGATGGGGATGGTGTAAGTTCTGCTAGGAGATTGTGGATAGAGATGGGGATGGTGTAAGTTCTGCTAGGACATTGTGGATAGGGATGGGGTTGGTGTAAGTTCTGCTAGGACATTGTGGATAGTGATGGGGATGGTGTAAGTTCTGCTAGGACATTGGGGATGGGGATGGGGATGGTGTCAGTTCTGCTAGGACATTGGGGATGGGGATGGTGTAAGTTCTGCTAGGACATTGTGGATAGAGATGGGGATGGTGTAAGTTATGCTAGGACATTGTGGATGGGGATGGAGATGGTGTACGTTCTGCAAGGACATTGGGGATGGGAATGGTATAAGTTCTGCTAGGACCTTGGGGATGGGGATGGTGTACCTTCTGCTAGGACATTGTGGATAGGGATGGGGATGGTGTAAGTTCTGCTAGGACATTGGGGATGGGGATAGTATAAGTTATGCTAGGACACTGTGGATGGGGATGGTGTACGTTCTGCTAGGACTTTGGGGATGGGGATGGTGTATGTTCTGCTAGGACATTGGGGATGGGGATGGTGTCAGGTCTGCTAGGACATTGGGGATGGGGATGGTGTAAGTTCAGCTAGGACATTGGGGATGGGGATGGTGTAAGTTCTGCTAGGACATTGGGGATGGGGATGGTGTAAGTTCTGCTAGGACATTGGGGATGGGGATGGTGTAAATTCTGCTAGGACATTGGGGATGGGGATGGTGTAAGTTCTGCTAGGACATTGTGGATAGGGATGGGGATGGTGTAAGTTCTGCTAGGACATTGTGGATAGGGATGGGGATGGTGTATGTTCTGCTAGGACATTGGGGATAGGGATAGGGATGGTGTAAGTTCTGCTAGGACATTGTGGATAGAGATGGGGATGGTGTAAGTTCTGCTAGGACATTGTGGATAGGGATGGGGATGGTGTAAGTTCTGCTAGGACATTGTGGATAGAGATGGGGATGGTGTAAGTTCTGCTAGGACATTGTGGATAGGGATGGTGTAAGTTCTGCTAGGACATTGTGGATAGGGATGGGGATGGTGTAAGTTCTGCTAGGATAATTGTGGATAGTAATGGGGATGGTGTAAGTTCTGCTAGGACATTGTGGATGGGGATGGTGTAAGTTCTGCTAGGACATTGGGGATGGGGATGGTGTAAGTTCTGCTAGGACATTGTTGATAGAGATGGGGATGGTGTAAGTTCTGCTAGGACATTGTGGATAGGGATGGGGATGGTGTAAGTTCTGCTAGGACATTGTGGATAGGCATGGGGATGGTGTAAGTTCTGCTAGGACATTGTGGATAGGGATGGTGTAAGTTCGGCTAGGACATTGTGGATAGGGATGGGGATGGTGTAAGTTCTGCTAGGACATTGTGGATAGGGATGGGGATGGTGTAAGTTCTGCTAGGAGATTGTGGATAGAGATGGGGATGGTGTAAGTTCTGCTAGGACATTGGGGATGGGGATGGGGATGGTGTCAGTTCTGCTAGGACATTGGGGATGGGGATGGTGTAAGTTCTGCTAGGACATTGTGGATAGAGATGGGGATGGTGTAAGTTATGCTAGGACATTGTGGATGGGGATGGAGATGGTGTACCTTCTGCAAGGACATTGGGGATGGGAATGGTATAAGTTCTGCTAGGACCTTGGGGATGGGGATGGTGTACGTTCTGTTAGGACATTGTGGATAGGGATGGGGATGGTGTAAGTTCTGCTAGGACATTGGGGATGGGGATGGTGTAAGTTCTGCTAGGACATTGGGGATAGAGATGGGGATGGTGTCAGTTCTTCTAGGACATTGTGGATGGGGATGGGGATGGTGTAAGTTCTGCTAGGACATTGTGGATAGAGATGGGGATAGTGTAAGTTCTGCTAGGACATTGTGGATAGGGATGGTGTAAGTTATGCTAGGACATTGTGGATAGGGATGGGGATGGTGTAAGTTCTGCTAGGACATTGTGGATGGGGATGGTGTAAGTTCTGCTAGGACATTGGGGATGGGGATGGTGTAAGTTATGTTAGGACATTGTTGATAGAGATGGGGATGGTGTAAGTTCTGCTAGGACATTGTGGATAGGGATGGGGATGGTGTAAGTTCTGCTAGGACATTGTGGATAGGCATGGGGATGGTGTAAGTTCTGCTAGGACATTGTGGATAGGGATGGTGTAAGTTCGGCTAGGACATTGTGGATAGGGATGGGGATGGTGTAAGTTCTGCTAGGACATTGTGGATAGGGATGGGGATGGTGTAAGTTCTGCTAGGAGATTGTGGATAGAGATGGGGATGGTGTAAGTTCTGCTAGGACATTGTGGATAGGGATGGGGTTGGTGTAAGTTCTGCTAGGACATTGTGGATAGTGATGGGGATGGTGTAAGTTCTGCTAGGACATTGGGGATGGGGATGGGGATGGTGTCAGTTCTGCTAGGACATTGGGGATGGGGATGGTGTAAGTTCTGCTAGGACATTGTGGATAGAGATGGGGATGGTGTAAGTTATGCTAGGACATTGTGGATGGGGATGGAGATGGTGTACGTTCTGCAAGGACATTGGGGATGGGAATGGTATAAGTTCTGCTAGGACCTTGGGGATGGGGATGGTGTACGTTCTGCTAGGACATTGTGGATAGGTATGGGGATGGTGTAAGTTCTGCTAGGACATTGGGGATGGAGATGGTGTAAGTTCTGCTAGGACATTGGGGATAGAGATGGGGATGGTGTCAGTTCTGCTAGGACATTGTGGATAGGGATGGGGATGGTGTAAGTTCTGCTACGACATTGGGGATGGGGATGGTGTAAGTTCTGCTAGGACATTGGGGATAGAGATGGGGATGGTGTCAGTTCTTCTAGGACATTGTGGATGGGGATGGGGATGGTGTAAGTTCTGCTAGGACATTGTGGATAGAGATGGGGATAGTGTAAGTTCTGCTAGGACATTGTGGATAGGAATGGTGTAAGTTATGCTAGGACATTGTGGATAGGGATGGGGATGGTGTAAGTTCTGCTAGGACATTGTGGATGGGGATGGTGTAAGTTCTGCTAGGACATTGGGGATGGGGATGGTGTAAGTTATGTTAGGACATTGTTGATAGAGATGGGGATGGTGTAAGTTCTGCTAGGACATTGTGGATAGGGATGGGGATGGTGTAAGTTCTGCTAGGACATTGTGGATAGGGATGGGGATGGTGTAAGTTCTGCTAGGACATTGTGGATAGGGATGGTGTAAGTTCTGCTAGGACATTGTGGATAGGGATGGGGATGGTGTAAGTTCTGCTAGGACATTGGGGATGGGGATGGTGTAAATTCTGCTAGGACATTGGGGATGGGGATGGTGTAAGTTCTGCTAGGACATTGTGGATAGGGATGGGGATGGTGTAAGTTCTGCTAGGACATTGTGGATAGGGATGGGGATGGTGTATGTTCTGCTAGGACATTGGGGATAGGGATGGGGATGGTGTAAGTTCTGCTAGGACATTGTGGATAGAGATGGGGATGGTGTAAGTTCTGCTAGGACATTGTGGATAGGGATGGGGATGGTGTAAGTTCTGCTAGGACATTGTGGATAGAGATGGGGATGGTGTAAGTTCTGCTAGGACATTGTGGATAGGGATGGTGTAAGTTCTGCTAGGACATTGTGGATAGGGATGGGGATGGTGTAAGTTCTGCTAGGACATTGTGGATAGTAATGGGGATGGTGTAAGTTCTGCTAGGACATTGTGGATGGGGATGGTGTAAGTTCTGCTAGGACATTGGGGATGGGGATGGTGTAAGTTCTGCTAGGACATTGTTGATAGAGATGGGGATGGTGTAAGTTCTGCTAGGACATTGTGGATAGGGATGGGGATGGTTTAAGTTCTGCTAGGACATTGTGGATAGGCATGGGGATGGTGTAAGTTCTGCTAGGACATTGTGGATAGGGATGGTGTAAGTTCGGCTAGGACATTGTGGATAGGGATGGGGATGGTGTAAGTTCTGCTAGGACATTGTGGATAGGGATGGGGATGGTGTAAGTTCTGCTAGGAGATTGTGGATAGAGATGGGGATGGTGTAAGTTCTGCTAGGACATTGGGGATGGGGATGGGGATGGTGTCAGTTCTGCTAGGACATTGGGGATGGGGATGGTGTAAGTTCTGCTAGGACATTGTGGATAGAGATGGGGATGGTGTAAGTTATGCTAGGACATTGTGGATGGGGATGGAGATGGTGTACCTTCTGCAAGGACATTGGGGATGGGAATGGTATAAGTTCTGCTAGGACCTTGGGGATGGGGATGGTGTACGTTCTGTTAGGACATTGTGGATAGGGATGGGGATGGTGTAAGTTCTGCTAGGACATTGGGGATGGAGATGGTGTAAGTTCTGCTAGGACATTGGGGATAGAGATGGGGATGGTGTCAGTTCTGCTAGGACATTGTGGATAGGGATGGGGATGGTGTAAGTTCTGCTACGACATTGGGGATGGGGATGGTGTAAGTTCTGCTAGGACATTGGGGATAGAGATGGGGATGGTGTCAGTTCTTCTAGGACATTGTGGATGGGGATGGGGATGGTGTAAGTTCTGCTAGGACATTGTGGATAGAGATGGGGATAGTGTAAGTTCTGCTAGGACATTGTGGATAGGGATGGTGTAAGTTATGCTAGGACATTGTGGATAGGGATGGGGATGGTGTAAGTTCTGCTAGGACATTGTGGATGGGGATGGTGTAAGTTCTGCTAGGACATTGGGGATGGGGATGGTGTAAGTTATGTTAGGACATTGTTGATAGAGATGGGGATGGTGTAAGTTCTGCTAGGACATTGTGGATAGGGATGGGGATGGTGTAAGTTCTGCTAGGACATTGTGGATAGGCATGGGGATGGTGTAAGTTCTGCTAGGACATTGTGGATAGGGATGGTGTAAGTTCGGCTAGGACATTGTGGATAGGGATGGGGATGGTGTAAGTTCTGCTAGGACATTGTGGATAGGGATGGGGATGGTGTAAGTTCTGCTAGGAGATTGTGGATAGAGATGGGGATGGTGTAAGTTCTGCTAGGACATTGTGGATAGGGATGGGGTTGGTGTAAGTTCTGCAAGGACATTGTGGATAGTGATGGGGATGGTGTAAGTTCTGCTAGGACATTGGGGATGGGGATGGGGATGGTGTCAGTTCTGCTAGGACATTGGGGATGGGGATGGTGTAAGTTCTGCTAGGACATTGTGGATAGAGATGGGGATGGTGTAAGTTATGCTAGGACATTGTGGATGGGGATGGAGATGGTGTACGTTCTGCAAGGACATTGGGGATGGGAATGGTATAAGTTCTGCTAGGACCTTGGGGATGGGGATGGTGTACGTTCTGCTAGGACATTGTGGATAGGTATGGGGATGGTGTAAGTTCTGCTAGGACATTGGGGATGGAGATGGTGTAAGTTCTGCTAGGACATTGGGGATAGAGATGGGGATGGTGTCAGTTCTGCTAGGACATTGTGGATAGGGATGGGGATGGTGTAAGTTCTGCTACGACATTGGGGATGGGGATGGTGTAAGTTCTGCTAGGACATTGGGGATAGAGATGGGGATGGTGTCAGTTCTTCTAGGACATTGTGGATGGGGATGGGGATGGTGTAAGTTCTGCTAGGACATTGTGGATAGAGATGGGGATAGTGTAAGTTCTGCTAGGACATTGTGGATAGGGATGGTGTAAGTTATGCTAGGACATTGTGGATAGGGATGGGGATGGTGTAAGTTCTGCTAGGACATTGTGGATGGGGATGGTGTAAGTTCTGCTAGGACATTGGGGATGGGGATGGTGTGAGTTATGTTAGGACATTGTTGATAGAGATGGGGATGGTGTAAGTTCTGCTAGGACATTGTGGATAGGGATGGGGATGGTGTAAGTTCTGCTAGGACATTGTGGATAGGGATGGGGATGGTGTAAGTTCTGCTAGGACATTGTGGATAGGGATGGTGTAAGTTCTGCTAGGACATTGTGGATAGGGATGGGGATGGTGTAAGTTCTGCTAGGACATTGTGGATACGGATGGGGATGGTGTAAGTTCTGCTAGGAGATTGTGGATAGAGATGGGGATGGTGTAAGTTCTGCTAGGACATTGTGGATAGGGATGGGGATGGTGTAAGTTCTGCTAGGACATTGTGGATAGTGATGGGGATGGTGTAAGTTCTGCTAGGACATTGGGGATGGGGATGGGGATGGTGTAAGTTCTGCTAGGACATTGGGGATGGGGATGGTGTAAGTTCTGCTAGGACATTGTGGATAGAGATGGGGATGGTGTAAGTTATGCTAGGACATTATGGATGGGGATGGGGATGGTGTACGTTCTGCTAGGACATTGGGGATGGGGATGGTGTAAGTTCTGCTAGGACATTGGGGATAGAGATGGGGATGGTGTAAGTTCTGCTTGGACATTGTTGATAGAGATTGGGATGGTGTAAGTTCTGCTAGGACATTGTGGATAGGGATGGGGATGGTGTAAGTTCTGCTAGGACATTGGGGATAGGGATGGGGATGGTGTAAGTTCTGCTAGGACATTGGGGATGGGGATGGTGTAAGTTATGCTAGGACATTGGGGATGGGGATGGTGTAAGTTCTGCTAGGACATTGTGGATGGAGATGGGGATGGTGTAAGTTCTGCTAGAACATTGTGGATGGGGATGGTGTAAGTTCTGCTAGGACATTGTGGATAGAGATGGGGATGGTGTAAGTTATGCTAGAACATTGTGGATAGAGATGGGGATGGTGTAAGTTCTGCTAGAACATTGTGGATAGGGATGGGGATGGTGTAAGTTCTGCTAGGACATTGGGGATGGGGATGGTGTAAGTTCTGCTAGGACATTGGGGATAGGGATGGGGATGGTGTAAGTTCTGCTAGGACATTGGGGATGGGGATAGTATAAGTTATGCTAGGACACTGTGGATGGGGATGGTGTACGTTCTGCTAGGACTTTGGGGATGGGGATGGTGTATGTTCTGCTAGGACATTGGGGATGGGGATGGTGTCAGGTCTGCTAGGACATTGGGGATGGGGATGGTGTAAGTTCAGCTAGGACATTGGGGATGGGGATGGTGTAAGTTCTGCTAGGACATTGGGGATGGGGATGGTGTAAGTTCTGCTAGGACATTGGGGATGGGGATGGTGTAAATTCTGCTAGGACATTGGGGATGGGGATGGTGTAAGTTCTGCTAGGACATTGTGGATAGGGATGGGGATGGTGTAAGTTCTGCTAGGACATTGTGGATAGGGATGGGGATGGTGTATGTTCTGCTAGGACATTGGGGATAGGGATGGGGATTGTGTAAGTTCTGCTAGGACATTGGGGATGGGGATGGTGTAAGTTCTGCTAGGACATTGTGGATAGGGATGGGGATGGTGTAAGTTCTGCTAGGACATTGTGGATAGAGATGGGGATGGTGTAAGTTCTGCTAGGACATTGTGGATAGGGATGGTGTAAGTTCTGCTAGGACATTGTGGATAGGGATGGGGATGGTGTAAGTTCTGCTAGGACATTGTGGATAGTAATGGGGATGGTGTAAGTTCTGCTAGGACATTGTGGATGGGGATGGTGTAAGTACTGCTAGGACATTGGGGATGGGGATGGTGTAAGTTCTGCTAGGACATTGTTGATAGAGATGGGGATGGTGTAAGTTCTGCTAGGACATTGTGGATAGGGATGGGGATGGTGTAAGTTCTGCTAGGACATTGTGGATAGGGATGGGGATGGTGTAAGTTCTGCTAGGACATTGTGGATAGGGATGGTGTAAGTTCGGCTAGGACATTGTGGATAGGGATGGGGATGGTGTAAGTTCTGCTAGGACATTGTGGATAGGGATGGGGATGGTGTAAGTTCTGCTAGGAGATTGTGGATAGAGATGGGGATGGTGTAAGTTCTGCTAGGACATTGTGGATAGGGATGGGGATGGTGTAAGTTCTGCTAGGACATTGTGGATAGTGATGGGGATGGTGTAAGTTCTGCTAGGACATTGGGGATGGGGATGGGGATGGTGTCAGTTCTGCTAGGACATTGGGGATGGGGATGGTGTAAGTTCTGCTAGGACATTGTGGATAGAGATGGGGATGGTGTAAGTTATGCTAGGACATTGTGGATGGGGATGGAGATGGTGTACGTTCTGCTAGGACATTGGGGATGGGGATGGTGTAAGTTCTGCTAGGACATTGTGGATAGGGATGGGGATGGTGTAAGTTCTGCTAGGACATTGGGGATGGGAATGGTATAAGTTCTGCTAGGACCTTGGGGATGGGGATGGTGTACGTTCTGCTAGGACATTGTGGATAGGGATGGGGATGGTGTAAGTTCTGCTAGGACATTGGGGATGGAGATGGTGTAAGTTCTGCTAGGACATTGGGGATAGAGATGGGGATGGTGTCAGTTCTGCTAGGACATTGTGGATAGGGATGGGGATGGTGTAAGTTCTGCTAGGACATTGGGGATGGGGATGGTGTAAGTTCTGCTAGGACATTGGGGATAGAGATGGGGATGGTGTCAGTTCTTCTAGGACATTGTGGATGGGGATGGGGATGGTGTAAGTTCTGCTAGGACATTGTGGATAGAGATGGGGATGGTGTAAGTTCTGCTAGGACATTGTGGATAGGGATGGTGTAAGTTATGCTAGGACATTGTGGATAGGGATGGGGATGGTGTAAGTTCTGCTAGGACATTGTGGATGGGGATGGTGTAAGTTCTGCTAGGACATTGGGGATGGGGATGGTGTAAGTTATGTTAGGACATTGTTGATAGAGATGGGGATGGTGTAAGTTCTGCTAGGACATTGTGGATAGGGATGGGGATGGTGTAAGTTCTGCTAGGACATTGTGGATAGGGATGGGGATGGTGTAAGTTCTGCTAGGACATTGTGGATAGGGATGGGGATGGTGTAAGTTCTGCTAGGACATTGTGGATACGGATGGGGATGGTGTAAGTTCTGCTAGGAGATTGTGGATAGAGATGGGGATGGTGTAAGTTCTGCTAGGACATTGTGGATAGGGATGGGGATGGTGTAAGTTCTGCTAGGACATTGTGGATAGTGATGGGGATGGTGTAAGTTCTGCTAGGACATTGGGGATGGGGATGGGGATGGTGTAAGTTCTGCTAGGACATTGGGGATGGGGATGGTGTAAGTTCTGCTAGGACATTGTGGATAGAGATGGGGATGGTGTAAGTTATGCTAGGACATTGTGGATGGGGATGGGGATGGTGTACGTTCTGCTAGGACATTGGGGATGGGGATGGTGTAAGTTCTGCTAGGACATTTTGGATAGGGATGGGGATGGTGTAAGTTCTGCTAGGACATTTGGGATGGGAATGGTGTAAGTTTTGCTAGGACCTTGGGGATGGGGATGGTGTACGTTCTGCTAGGACATTGTGGATAGGGATGGGGATGGTGTAAGTTCTGCTAGGACATTGGGGATGGGGATGGTGTAAGTTCTGCTAGGACATTGGGGATAGAGATGGGGATGGTGTCAGTTCTGCTAGGACATTGTGGATAGGGATGGGGATGGTGTAAGTTCTGCTAGGACATTGGGGATGGGGATGGTGTAAGTTCTGCTAGGACATTGGGGATAGAGATGGGGATGGTGTCAGTTCTGCTAGGACATTGTGGATGGGGATGGGGATGGTGTAAGTTCTGCTAGGACATTGTGGATAGAGATGGGGATGGTGTAAGTTCTGCTAGGACATTGTGGATGGGGATGGTGTAAGTTCTGCTAGGACATTGTGGATGGGGATGGTGTAAGTTCTGCTAGGACATTGTGGATGGGGATGGTGTAAGTTCTGCCTCCATTCTAAAGGTTGCAAGTGCAAATCCAGCAATACAAAGTTGTTTTGATATTTTTGTTTTAAGCTTATCCCAAACCTTAACCATTTGGAGTTAAACAAATGGCCTAACCTTAACCCTAAATACTTAGAAATGTGATGTTTGGAACAACTTGAGACTGTGAGAGCTGGTAGGTTATTGTGCCAGTCATGAATCATGTTTACTTCTGTTTGGAAATGCAGTGTGTCATCTGAGAGGTCGACAAGGGCGGTGTCATCTGCATATTTAATTTCCAAGTAGTCCCTGTCGGAGCCTCTCAGGTCATTCAATTGTGTTTCAGGAGATGAACACAGAAGGGATGTTGTGTTGTTGCACATGACATACTGCCCCTGTCACGGATACCTCCGGAACTTTCATTACACACACCTGCCCCCTATTCCCACTGATTAGTACTTGTACAAGTGTGCCCTTTGGTTTCCATTTGGCTGTTGATTATTGTTACTAGTCCTGTGTGTTTTGGCTTTCGTGTCCTTGTGGATTGCGTAGATGATTACGGGTCTCGTCCCGTGAGTTAATCATTGTGCACGTGTGTTATTTATTCAAGGTACTCCTCGCTCTTTTGTTTGGGTTTCAACTCTGTGTTTTTGTATAGTGTTTGTTTGGTCTTTGTCCCTGTGCCTTTACACGGCACGCCGTAATTTGGGTACAATAAAAAAACTATTACGCATTCCTGCGCCTGTCTCCCGATCCCTTTATAACAACTTGACAGCCCCCTGTTCGGCAGGAAGTCCAGCATCCACAAGGTAAGGCTGGTCCACCAGGTGGACCCCGCCTGGTGGGAGAGTTTGTCACAGACAAGGTGAGGCTGCATGCAGTTAAAAGCAAAGGAGAAGTCCAGGAAAAGGATGTGCATGTAAGGGTGAGGTCTCTCCAGGTGTGTCACGGCACTGTGCAACACCGTCAGGACTTCATCCACCATCTGTTCTTCCTGTATGCAAACTGCATTGGGTCAAGGACTCTGTCTACATGAGACCTGAGACGTGGGAGTATCAAATGCTCACAACGACTGATGTTAGCGCCACAGGACGATAGTAATTCAGCTCCGCCTTTGGAACTGGTCGGATCTCAGAGGTCTTCCAGAGTGACACACTAAGTATGAAAGTAGAGTGACACACTAAGTACACAGTTTGTTTCTCATTTAGTGGCATTACTCATTCCTGTGTTTGTTGACATCGGGCATTCTGTTCTCTAACACTTCAGTGTGAAGTTACAGATCTAGGATCAGAAACAGTCATAACTGATGCAAACTGCACAATATACACACTGAAACAGTCATAACTAATGCACAAACTGCACAACATACACACTGAAGTCATAACTGATGCACAAACTGCACAATATACACACTGAAACATTCACATACACACATTAAAATGTATTCTGTGTCTCAGAGGCACACAGACACACAAAAACACCCACACCAACACACACACAGGTGACACAGTACTCTCCACTTTACCCCACACTAACTCCTACACACTGTGTCCCACACAGCCACATACAGTGTCCAGGTAGGACACACACAACAGCAGTCAGGACTGGCGTCAGCAGCACTCATCAGGTGTATGACAGCTCTCATCTATTTATATGCTTGTTTCCTGTAGTTCTGACCTCAATACTGACTGTAGTGACGTCCATTCATCCCACACACCTCTACAGAGTCCTGCAGGCATACTGGCTGGGTTTGTACGCTATGTTACAGAGTTCTACAGGCATACTGGCTGGGTTTGTACATTATGTTACAGAGTCCCGCAGGCATACTGGCTGGGTTTGTACATTATGTTACAGAGTTCTACAGGCATACTGGCTGTGTTTGTACATTATGTTACAGAGTCCTACAGGCATACTGGCTGGGTTTGTACATTATGTTACAGAGTCCTACAGGCATACTGGCTGGGTTTGTACATTATGTTACAGAGTCCTACAGGCATACTGGCTGGGTTTGTACATTATGTTACAGAGTCCCGCAGGCATACTGGCTGGGTTTGTACATTATGTTACAGAGTCCTACAGGCATACTGGCTGGGTTTTTACACTATGTTACAGAGTCCTGCAGGCATACTGGCTGGGTTTGTACACTATGTTACAGAGTTCTACAGGCATACTGGCTGGGTTTGTACTTTATGTTACAGAGTCCTGCAGTCATACTGGCTGGGTGTGTACATTATGTTACAGAGTTCTACAGGCATACTGGCTGGGTTTGTACATTATGTTACAGAGTTCTACAGGCATACTGGCTGGGTTTGTACATTATGTTACAGAGTTCTACAGGCATACTGGCTGGGTTTGTACATTATGTTACAGAGTTCTACAGGCATACTGGCTGGGTTTGTACACTATGTTACAGAGTTCTACAGGTATACTGGCTGGGTTTGTAGACTATGTTACAGAGTCCTGCAGGCATACTGGCTGGGTTTGTACATTATGTTACAGAGTCCTGCAGGCATACTGGCTGGGTTTGTACTTTATGTTACAGAGTCCTGCAGGCATACTGGCTGGGTTTGTACATTATGTTACAGAGTCCTGCAGGCATACTGGCTGGGTTTGTACTTTATGTTACAGAGTCCTGCAGGCATACTGGCTGGGTTTGACCATTATGTTACAGAGTTCTACAGGCATACTGGCTGGGTTTGTACACTATGTTACAGAGTCCTGCAGGCATACTGGCTGGGTTTCTACATTATGTTACAGAGTTCTACAGGCATACTGGCTGGGTTTGTACACTATGTTACAGAGTCCTGCAGGCATACTGGCTGGGTTTCTACATTATGTTACAGAGTTCTACAGGCATACTGGCTGGGTTTGTACACTATGTTACAGAGTCCTGCAGGCATACTGGCTGGGTTTGTAGAATGTGTTAGTGGGTTCTACAGGCATACTGGCTGTGTTGTAGAATGTGTTAGTGGGTTCTACAGGCATACTGGCTGTGTTGTAGAATGTGTTAGTGGGTTATCTGTGTGAATGGGGTTTTGCATTAAACATAGCAGTTTCTCTATTTTGGCCCTCTGACTCCAGACACCTCTGTATTTGTGAAAGAATTGAGGCACATTCTTCTTGTTACCAGTCCTCTCTCTCTCTGTCAGCTTCTTTTAAAATGTATATTTTTCATACTGCAGTTGGAAGATAGCACCTCCATTGTAAACTTTGACAGTGCTTCTCCTCCCTTCTTGACGGTCTTGGATGTCAAAGATTTTAGAAATGGACAGATTTGATAACAACTGTGAGAGGAGGGAAGAGGAGGGAAACTTGTCTCCCACGGACTGTGAGGAGGATAAGGTGAGGGATGACGCTGTGGAGGTGGAGGAAGGGAACGTGGAAGGACTCTGTGGAGGTGGAGGAAGGGAACGTGGAAGGACCATGTGGAGGTGGAGGGAGGAAACGGGGAAGGACTCTGTGGAGGTGGAGGAAGGGAACGTGGAAGGACTATGTAGAAGTGGAGGGAGGAAACGAGGAAGGACACTGTGGAGGTGAAGGAAGGGAACGTGGAAGGACTATGTAGAAGTGGAGGGAGGAAACGAGGAAGGACTCTGTGGAGGTGGAGGAAGGGAACGTGGAAGGACTATGTAGAAGTGGAGGGAGGAAACAAGGAAGGACTCTGTGGAGGTGGAGGAAGGGAACGTGGAAGGACTCTGTGGAGGTGGAGGAAGGGAACGAGGAAGAACTCTGTGGAGGTGGAGGAAGGGAACGTGGAAGGACTATGTAGAGGTGGAGGGAGGAAACGAGGAAGGACTCTGTGGAGGTGGAGGGAGGGAACGAGGAAGGACTCTGTGGAGGTGGAGGGAGGAAACGAGGAAGGACTCTGTGGAGGTGGAGGAAGGGAATGTGGAAGGACTATGTAGAGGTGTAGGGAGGGAACGAGGAAGGACTCTGTGGAGGTGGAGGAAGGGAACGTGGAAGGACTATGTGGAGGTGGAGGGATGGAATGAGGAAGGACTCTGTGGAGGTGGAGGAAGGGGACGTGGAAGGACTATGTGGAGGTGGAGGGAGGGAACAAGAAAGGACTCTGTGGAGGTGGAAGGAGGGAACAAGAAAGGACTCTGTGGAGGTGGAAGGAGGGAACGAGGGATGACACTGGAGGTAGAGGGGAAGAACGAGGGATGATGCTGTGGAGGTGGATGGTGGGAACGAGGGATGATGCTGTGGAGGTGGAGTGGAGGAACGAGGGATGACACCGTGGAGGTGGATGGTGGGAACGAGGGATGATGCTGTGGAGGTGGAGTGGTGGAACGAGGGATGATGCTGTGGAGGTGGAGTGGGGGAACGAGGCATGATGCTGTGGAGGTGGAGTGGGGGAACGAGGGAGGATGCTGTGGAGGTGGAGTGGGGGAACGAGGCATGATGCTGTGGAGGTGGAGTGGAGGAACGAGGGAGGAAGAGAGTCATAGAACAGCACTCTGCTGGTCTACTGTGACCTGATAATAAGTCACTCTTTCTCTCTGTCAGGGAAACAGAGCACATGCACTTCTCTCCCCCCCTCTCATGTATACCTTAAAGTAAAATCACCATCAATTAGGCTGCTTAGATATTTATATTTATCCATCAATCAGTTACAGCATCTCTCTCCATCACTGTCTCTCTCTCGCTCCCCCCCCCTTCTCTCTCTCTCCCCCCTTTGTCTCTCTCTCTCCATAAATCAATGTCAGATGTAATGTTAAGCATGTGAGAACATGCTCAGAAGATTGTAGGGCTGAGAAGGGGACGTGAGGAGAGTTTTAATTATTCACATCTGCTGTAAACCTGCTGTCATGTTGACAAATGACCAATGTCACCATTCCCATAGAGGAGCAAATAATGAATACAAATAAATACTGGATATTCATACATGTATTCATAACATCAGAACGTCACCCTCTGTTACAGTCTGCCTCCACAATAACAAGAACCCAGCCAGAACCAAGGAGCATCGGGATTATCAGGAATTATCTCCATTCGCAAAACTCCTTTTTTCCACCCCTGGAAGCCAAAACATCTCCACTTCTCTTCCTCCTGTAATGGGATGATGCTGCGGAGGTGAAATGAGGGAATGAGGGATGACACTGTGGAGGTAGATGGTGGGAACGAGGGATGATGCTGTGGAAGTGGAGTGGGGGAACGAGGGAGGAAGAGAGTCATAGAACAGCACTCTGCTGGTCTACTGTGACCTGATAATAAGTCACTCTTTCTCTCTGTCAGGGAAACAGAGCACATGCACTTCTCTCTCACCCTCTCTCCCCCCTGTCTCCCCTCCCCTCTCTCTCTCTTCTTCTCACGCTCTCTCCCCCCTCTATCTCCCACCTGTCTCTCTCCCCCCTCCCCTCTCTCTCTTTCTTCTCCCGCTCTCTCACTCCCCTCTCACTCCCCCCTCTCTCTCCCTCCTCCCCTCTCTCTCTCTTCTTATCGTGCTCTCTCTCCCCCTCTCTCTCTCCTCTCTCTCTCTCTGTCCCCCTTTCCCCCCTACTCTCTTTCTCCGCCTCTCTCTCTCCCTCTCTCTCTCCACCCTTTCTCTCACTCCCCCCTCTCACCCATCTCTCTCTCATGCATACCTTACAGTAATGATGGTTCCAGTCACACACAGTGATCACTTGAGTAAATTGCTGACAATCATTTGCGTTTCCCTCCTCACCAATAAAGTGCATTTTCATGCACATTTGTGTATGTAGGCCTACATCTTTTCTCCTATTCCGAAGGCCTAGTCGATCTTACAGTTGTATTATCAATGACTATTTATCAAGGGGTTATTTAGTAATATTATTACATATTACAGACTGTCTGTCTGTGTAGGTGTGCATGTGTGTGTGCATAATAATAGTAATAATTTGGTGGGTAATTACATTTGTCCAATTTCACACATGTACAAGTATGTATTAATATGCAAATTGTGCAAATTGGAATGTGTTTTATGCATATCCAGTGGCGTGTATTCATGGATGCCAAGGGAAGCCCAAAAATATACCTAGAAAAAAATAGACTAATTAATGTATCTTTCTTCTCTTTGTGTTTCGTACATTTCCTTCAATTTGCAAGAGGCTGAACGTATCTCACCACAGAAAGCATCTGAGTGAAATACAAAATGCCCCTCTGTCTCAGTGTGTGTAGCCCATCTGTCTGATGCTGTCTGGTCAGAAAGTGGATGACATTGTTGCAGCCTGTAGCATTGAATGTAAGGGAAGCCAGCGAGCATTTAGTCTCCCTTGATAAAAACATTTAAAATCATAGCCAATCAGCGTTGAGTTAAATAGAGTGAGCTCAGCTATGAATGGTTCTTGCGCACCAGAAGAGAGTGTCAATAAAGCCAGATTGGATTTGGACTTGTGGTTTTACTTAATCCTCCGTACTGGCCAATGATTCATTCTGATCCAACCATAAATGCATACATTGTGCCCATGGCCTGAGAGGATGGAAGTGTGGCTAGATGTAGTATGCTAATGTTAACTAGCTGGCCTGGCGCTTCGTTGCCCATGAAAGGTAATTAGGAGAGTGAGCAAGCATTTTTGCCAGGTAGCCTAGGACAACAACATGACAGAGTCATAGGAGGATGGCATGGTGTTTCTCTACAAGTAGGGTGAGTTAACATGTTTTTTCTACTTACACACACACACACACACACACACACACACACACACACACACACACACACACACACACACACACACACACACACACACACATATATACAGAAATCCAAACCATGGACAGCCACATCATATTTAACTTACGTTGATTGGACTAAATTGTTTTTGATATCTTCGTTTTCCACTTTAATTTTGAGTGTGACTCCAAATCCAGACCTCCATGGGTTGATAAATTTGATTTCCATTGATCATTTTTGTGTGATTTTGTTGTCAGCTGTAACAGTCCTGACCTATTTATGTTAGTTTTTATGTGTTTATGGTCAGGGCATGTGTTTTGGGTGGGCAGTCTATGTTACCTGTTTCTATGTTGGTTTCGGTTTGCCTGGTATGGCTCTTGATTAGAGGCAGGTGGTTTGCATTTTCCTCTAATCAAGAGTCATATTTAGGTAGGGCATTATCACTGTGTGTTTGTGGGTGATTGTCTCCTGTGTCTGTGTTATGTCTTACACCATACGGGATTGTTTCGGTTGTTCGTTTCGTTTCGGTTTATGTAGTCTGTTCCTGTGTCAGCGTGCTTCGTGTATATGTAAGTTCGTTTGTTCAGGTCTGTCTACATCGTTTTGTTATTTTGTTAGTTATATCCAGTATAGTTCGTTTTCGTCTTTGTCTATTTTGTTTATTTAATAAATCATTATGTGTTCAAACTTCGCTGCGCCTTGGTTCCCTCAATACTCCTCCTTTTCCGAAAATGGAGAGGAGGAGGAACGCCTTAACAGAATCACCCACCAACCCAGAGCCAAGCAGCGGAGTCAAAGGAGAAAGGGACAGGAAAAGAAGGAGCAATGGACATGGGACGATGTTTTGGACGGAAAGGGTGTCTACACATGGGAGGAGATCCTAGCTGGTAGAGATCGCCTCCCATGGGAACAGCTGGAGGCACTGAGGAGAGCGGAGGCTACCGGAGAGAGGAACCGGAGCTATGAAGGAACGCGTCTGGCACGGAAGCCGAAAAAGCCCGTGAGTAACTCCCAAAAATTTCTTGGGGGGGGGCTAAAGGGTAGTGGGCCAAGGGCAGGTAGGAGACCTGCGCCCACTTCCCAGGCTCACCGTGGAGAGCGGGAGTACGGGCAGGCGCCGTGTTACGCAGTAGAGCGCACGGTGTCTCCTGTACGAGTGCATAGCCCGGTGCGGGTTATTCCACCTCCCCGCACTGGGAGGGCTAGATTGGGTATTGAGCCAGGTGTCATGAGGCCGGCTCAACGCATCTGGTCACCAGTGCGTCTCCTCGGGCCGGCATACATGGCACCGGCCTTACGCATGGTTTCTCCGGTTCGCCTACATAGGCCGGTGCGGGTTATTCCACCTCCCCGCACTGGTCGGGCAACCGGGAGCATTCAACCAGGTAAGGTCGGGCAGGCTCAATGCTCAAGAGAGCCAGTACGCCTCCACGGTCCGGTATTTCCGGCACCACCTCCCCGCCCCAGCCTAGTACCTACAGTGTCTACACTACGCACTAGGCTACCAGTGCGTATCCTGAGCCCTGTTCCTCCTCCACGCACTCTCCCTGTAGTGCGTGTATCTAGCCCGGTGCCTCCAGTTCCGGCCCCACGCACTAAGCTACCAGTGCGTCTCCAGAGCCCTGTACACACTGTATATTCTCCCCCTACTAATCCTGATGTGCTTATCCTCAGGCCGGCGTCACCAGTGCCGGTACCACGCATCAGGGATAGAGTAGGCTCTGAGAATACAGTGTGCCCTGTCCCTGCTCCCCGCACTAGTAGGAAGGTGCTTGTCATTAGCACGGTGCCTCCAGTTCCGGCACCACGCACCAGGTCTACAGTGCGCCATATCCGGCCAGAGCCATCCGTCTCCCCAGCGCCATCTGAGCCATCCGTCTCCCCAGCGCCATCTGAGCCATCCGTCTCCCCAGCGCCATCTGAGCCATCCGTCTCCCCAGCGCCATCTGAGCCATCCGTCTCCCCAGCGCCATCTGAGCCATCCGTCTCCCCAGCGCCATCTGAGCCATCCGTCTGCCAGGAGCCTGCAAAGCCGCCCGTCTGCCATGAGCCTGCAAAGCCGCCCGTCTGCCATGAGCCTACAGAGCCGTCAGCCAGACAGGAGCCGCTAGAGCCATCAGCCAGACAGGAGCCGCTAGAGCCGTCAGCCAGACAGGATCTGCCAGAGCCGCCAACCAGACAGGATCTGCCAGAGCCGCCAACCAGACAGGATCTGCCAGAGCCGCCAACCAGACAGGATCTGCCAGAGCCGCCAACCAGACAGGATCTGCCAGAGCCGCCAACCAGACAGGATCTGCCAGAGCCGCCAACCAGACAGGATCTGCCAGAGCCGCCAGCGAGCCATGAGCAGCCAGAGCCGTCAGAGAGCCATGAGCAGCCAGAGCCGTCAGAGAGCCATGAGCAGCCAGAGCCGTCAGAGAGCCATGAGCAGCCAGAGCCGTCAGAGAGCCATGAGCAGCCAGAGCCGTCAGAGAGCCATGAGCAGCCAGAGCCGTCAGAGAGCCATGAGCAGCCAGAGCCGTCAGTGAGCCATGAGCAGCCAGAGCCGTCAGAGAGCCATGAGCAGCCAGAGCCGTCAGAGAGCCATGAGCAGCCAGAGCCGTCAGCCTGCCATGAGCGTCGAGAGCCGTCAGCCTGCCATGAGCGTCGAGAGCCGTCAGCCTGCCATGAGCGTCGAGAGCCGTCAGCCTGCCATGAGCGTCGAGAGCCGTCAGCCTGCCATGAGCGTCGAGAGCCGTCAGCCTGCCATGAGCGTCGAGAGCCGTCAGCCTGTCATGAGCGTAGAGAGCCGTCAGTCTGCCATGAGCGTCGAGAGCCGTCAGCCAGCATGGACCTGCCAGAGCCGTCCAAACAGGACCTGCCAGAGTCCTTCAGCCGGGATCTGCCCCTTGTCCCGGTGTTGCCCCTTGTCCCGGTGCTGCCCCTTGTCCCGGTGCTGCCCCTTGTCCCGGTGCTGCCCCTTGTCCCGGTGCTGCCCCTTATCCCGGTGCTGCCCCTTGTCCCGGTGCTGCCCCTTGTCCCGGTGCTGCCCCTTATTCCAGTGATGGTCCTTATCCTGGTGCTGCCCCTTGTCCCGGTGCTACCCCTTGTCCCGGTGCTGCCCCTTGTCCTGGTGCTAGCTGTTTATTTAGGGGAAGGTAGTGTTAGGGTGGGCATTAGAAGGGGTAGAAAGAAGAGGGGAGTGACTATGGTGGTACGGGGACAGCGTCCTGAACCGGAACCACCACCGTGGTCAACTGCCCACCCGGACCCCCCCCTGGACTTTGTGCTGGTGCGCCCGGCGTTCGCACCTTGGGGGGGGGGTACTGTAACAGTCCTGACCTATTTATGTTAGTTTTTATGTGTTTATGGTCAGGGCATGTGTTTTGGGTGGGCAGTCTATGTTACCTGTTTCTATGTTGGTTTCGGTTTGCCTGGTATGGCTCTTGATTAGAGGCAGGTGGTTTGCATTTTCCTCTAATCAAGAGTCATATTTAGGTAGGGCATTATCACTGTGTGTTTGTGGGTGATTGTCTCCTGTGTCTGTGTTATGTCTTACACCATACGGGATTGTTTCGGTTGTTCGTTTCGTTTCGGTTTATGTAGTCTGTTCCTGTGTCAGCGTGCTTCGTGTATATGTAAGTTCGTTTGTTCAGGTCTGTCTACATCGTTTTGTTATTTTGTTAGTTATATCCAGTATAGTTCGTTTTCGTCTTTGTCTATTTTGTTTATTTAATAAATCATTATGTGTTCAAACTTCGCTGCGCCTTGGTTCCCTCAATACTCCTCCTTTTCCGAAAATGGAGAGGAGGAGGAACGCCTTAACATCAGCACATTCAACTATGTAAAGAAAAAGTATTTAATAAGAATATTTCATTCATTAAGATCTAGGATGTGTTATTTTAGTGTTCCCTTTATTTTTTTGAGCAGTGTATTTACGCCCCCACCACGACGCTGGCCTGAGTGGCAATTGCCTGGAAATTGCTATTTTATTTGAAAGGTCTGCTGGAACAATCCTCTGGGTTTAATGGTTTATTGTTCCGATGCAGAATTACAGGTCGCTTTCCAGAATGTCAAGCTGCCTCTCTGATTTTTCTTGGTCATGCAGAGGTGTATAGACTGTTCCTGCCGTCCCCACTGCAAAGAATAATTGTTTATTTCTTTCAGAATTATGTAAAAATGCATTAATAAGCATTTCTGAGTTGTCTTAGACAAGCTGTCTTGGTTGTAGGTTGGTAAAAGACTACTGAGACGAAATGATAGATATGATTGAAACTCACAAACTTTTGCTTATCATATGTTTCTAGTTTTCAGTTTGAATGTCACGTGCACAATACAGTGGAATGTCTTGCAAGCTCCAAACCCAACAATGCAGTAAACAACAGTTTAGCAGTTTAGCACTACAAATAACAGTTTAGCACTACAAATAACAGTTTAGCACTACAAATAACAGTTTAGCACTACAAATAACAGTTTAGCACTACAAATAACAGTTTAGCACTACAAATAACAGTTTAGCACTACAAATAACAGTTTAGCACTACAAATAACAGTTTAGCACTACAAATAACAGTTTAGCACTACAAATAACAGTTTAGCACTTCAAATAGCAGTTTAGCACTACAAATAACAGTTTAGCACTACAAATAACAGTTTAGCACTACAAATAACAGTTTAGCACTACAAATAACAGTTTAGCACTACAAATAACAGTTTAGCAGTTTAGCACTACAAATAACAGTTTAGCACTACAAATAACAGTTTAGCACTACAAATAACAGTTTAGCACTACAAATAACAGTTTAGCACTACAAATAACAGTTTAGCACTACAAATAACATACGGTAGAACAAAAACACACAAGAAATGACAACAAGAAGAACACGAGAAAGTAAGAAGCTATATACAGGGTCAGTTCCAATAGCATATTTACAATGTGCAGGGATACTGGAGGGGTAGAGGGAGATATGTAAATATGAGTGTGTGTGTGCCCGTGTGTAGATTCACTATAAATGTGTGTGCATGTTATGTGTGTGTGTGAGCAAATGATTGTGTGTGTGTGTGTGTGTGTGTGTGTGTGTGTGTGTGTGTGTGTGTGTGTGTGTGTGTGTGTGTGTGTGTGTGTGTGTGTGTGTGTGACCCCAGTTCCCCAGTGCTTGTAATTGAAGTGTTGGTCTTACTTGCTGTTCTCACCATCCCCAGTAGAGCTATACCAGTCCTACACTTTTCCATTTGGAGAGTGAGAAGGCAGTGTTTCCAGCGTGAATGTGTATGACGCAGCAATACTCTGATGGCTCTGTATAGCCAGAGGGAATTGCCATGTGTTCACAGAGAATATTTTACAGAGCAAACCACAGCTGTTGTTTTTTGTGGTCAAGATAAAGTCATGGCCAGAATCCTGGTACAGTATATGGATATCAGCTGCTATTGGTTTTAACTGAATGGAATTGCTACATTGTGGCGAGGGGCGAATATCCTCCACTAGCCAAGTGACGGACAGTGATTTACACCACATGGTAATCCCTATCCTGTCAATTCCCAGACTGCCTTCCTCCCACCATCACTTCTCTTCTACCATCCCTATCGACCTGCTTGCCTCTATAAAAGTCCACCAATGTCACTAAAAAAGACAGAGGTCTTCAGGAAAACGTCTTTTCAATGGTAAAACTGAATGCTCCATTTCATATCCACTAATAACAAAAGTAAGGTTTATTGTTGCTCGCTCACTCAATCTTTATTTTTCATGAGAGGGTTTACGGCTTTCAGACTTGATGCAGCAACACCGCTTGTCGTGAGGAAGCAGAGAGAACAGCCTATGGATTGGGTGGCTGGAGTCTTCCTATCACACCGCCTCATATAGAGATATTGAATTGAATTGAGACAGAAGCCGAAAGCAAGAGAGTGAGAGGGAGAGTGAGAAAGAGACAGAGACAGAGAGAGAGAGACAGAGAGAGCGAGAGATTAGAAGGTGAGTGGAGGAGATGTAGACACGGAAAGCAGAACGTGAGGTATGAGGAACAGACAGAAGGAGAGTAAAAGAGAAAGGGAGAGATAAAAGGTTAAGAGATAAATAAAGGGTGATTAAAGCCGACTCATAACTCTCCCTTTTAATTTTTCCTCGATCTCTCTCTCACCTTTCTCTCGTTTTCATCCTCCTTGGCTCCCTCTCCTCAACTTTCTCTCCCTCCCTCCTCTCTCTCCCTTCCTCCCTCCAGTCCTCTAAAGCTGCAGTGTCTACGGATCCTCAGTGTTTCCCAGCTGAATTCATGAATGTGTTTTGGTCTTGTCTGCAGCCCTTGAGCTCTGCACTTAGTCTATAGGGTCTTAGTCATCAGCTGTCTAGTGCATTAGGCATAGAACTCTCTACCTGTTACACACAATTTGCAGGACCTCGGCTCAGAGGAAATTATGATTATGGCTGATACAAAATGTAAAACGGAACAGAACAGAAGGATTCTCGCCAAAGGTGTGTTTGCATTGTGAAAAGACAAAAAAAGTAATTAAATCATGAATAAGACAGAAAGGAAAACAATTGTGGTATTGCAGACATATCTATTTACGCCCCCACCACGACGCTGGCCTGAGTGGCAATTGCCTGGAAATTGCTATTTTATTTGAAAGGTCTGCCGGAACAATCCTCTGGGTTTAATGGTTTATTGTGTTCCGATGGCCAGATTGAAATAAAGTGGATTTGATTTGTGTGCCCTTTTTAGACTGGGACATCCATTATGTTTAATGTAGGAAGAGGGATGAGGTGGCAAACTGGGACATCCATTATGGTTAATGTAGGAAGAGGGATGAGGTGGCAAACTGGGACATCCATTATGGTTCATGCAGGAAGAGGGATGAGGTGACAAACTGGGACATCCATCATGGTTAATGTAGGAAGAGGGATGAGGTGGCAAACTGGGACATCCATTGTGGTTAATGTAGGAAGAGGGATGAGGTGGCAAACTGGGACATCCATTATGGTTCATGCAGGAAGAGGGATGAGGAGCAAACTGGGACATCCATTATGGTTAATGTAGGAAGAGGGATGAGGTGGCAAACTGGGACATCCATTATGGTTCATGTAGGAAGAGGGATAAGGTGGCAAACTGGGACATCCATTATGGTTCATGTAGGAAGAGGGATGAGGTGGCAAACTGGGACATCCATTATGGTTCACGTAAGAAGAGGGATGAGGTGGCAAACTGGGACATTCATTATGGTTAATGTAGGAAGAGGGATGAGGTGGCAAACTGGGACATCCATTATGGTTAATGTAGGAAGAGGGATGAGGTGGCAAACTGGGACATCCATTATGGTTAATGTAGGAAGAGGGATGAGGTGGCAAACTGGGACATCCATTATGGTTAATGTAGGAAGAGGGATGAGGTGGCAAACTGGGACATCCATTATGGTTCATGTAAGAAGAGGGATGAGGTGGCAAACTGGGACATCCACTATGGTTCATGTAGGAAGAGGGATGAGGTGGCAAACTGGGACATCCATTATGGTTAATGTAGGAAGAGGGATGAGGTGGCAAACTGGGACATCCATTATGGTTAATTAGGAAGAGGGATGAGGTGGCAAACTGGGTCATCCATTATGGTTCATGTAGGAAAAGGGATGAGGTGGCAAACTGGGTCATCCATTATGGTTCATGTAGGAAAAGGGATGAGGTGGCAAACTGGGACAGGAAGTGGTCATTTCCTGTTTAGTGAATAATTCCATTTGAGGAAAAGGTGGATAAACCAGTTAGTTAGTTAATTTGTTCATTTGATACTTAGTTTGTTACTTAGTTAGCTAGTTAAAACTGATTTATATCAACTTTATACCAACTACAAACGCAGTGTATATGGTATCTATGTATACCTTCAAGTCCACATGGACTAGTGCAGTACACAGGGAAAAGGGTTTGATTTGGACCAGGCCTTTAGAATCATTATCTCATGTGCAGCTAGTAGATCCAAGGGAAGGCAGAAACAACCATCATTACATTTCACTTCACAACTTCCTGCTACTTACAACTTAACACTGACAGCACTCATTAAAGGTTTTCTTAGCTTAAAACTTTGAGTCACCTCTCCTTACTCCCCCTCTCCTCTTTCTTCCATTCTCTCTCCCTTATCCACCTCCAGGACTGCAACTAAAGCAGAATAACTAACGACAGGGAATGATAGATGAGAGGGGGAGTGAGAAAATGAAAGATGGAGAGATATACAACTCAATGCATCGCCGAAAGGTGTCACGATCGTGTGGCGGATTAACGGACCAAAATGCAGCAGTTGGAAAATAAGCCATCTTCTTTTTATTATGAAGAAGGCAAGAAACGAAAACAAAACACTGACACACTATACAAAACAACAAAACGACCGTGAAGCTACAAACGTCGTGCACACACAGGCTACAAACGTTCTTACATAGACAATTACCCACAACCAATGAGAGCCTATGGCTACCCTAAATAAGGCTCCCAATCAGAGACAACCGAAATCAGCTGTCTCTAATTGGGAACTCATTCAGGTAACCATAGACTCTCCTAGATAACTAACCAACATAGACAACGCTAGACATATACACTCAACAAAAAACCATCTACTACACCCCATAACCCCTTTACCAAATAAACACCCAAAACCAACAAAACATAAACATTCCCCATGTCACACCCTGACCTAACTAAAATAATAAAGAAAACGAAGAATAATAAGGCCAGGGCGTGACATAACCCCCCCCTTGAGGCGCGAACTCCGGGCGCACCATACACAGTCTAGGGGAGGGTCTGGGTGGGCTCCCCTCTACGGTGGCGGCTCCGGCTCTGGTCGTAGTCCCCACGTCACCACAGTACCTAACCACCTCCTAGGCTTCCTCCAACCGACCCCCCTCCACATTAACCCCATTGCATTAAGGGGGAGTTCCGGACTAAGGGACAGCTCCGGACTAAGGACCAGTACCAGGGTAAGGGGCAGTACCAGGGTCAGGGGCAGTACCAGGATAAGGGGCAGTACCAGGGTAAGGGGCAGCACCAGGGTAAGGGGCAGCACCAGGGTAAGGGGCAGCACCAGGGTAAGGGGCAGCTCCAGGGTAAGGGGCAGCTCCGGACTGAGGAATGGCAGCTCCGGACTGAGGGACTGCAGCTCCGGACTGAGGGACGGCCCATGGCTGGCTGACAGATCTGGCTGCTCATGGCTGGCTAACGGATCTGGCTGCTCATGGCTGGCTAACTGATCTGGCTGCTCATGGCTGGCTGACGGATCTGGCTGCTCATGGCTGGCTGACGGATCTGGCTGCTCATGGCTGGCTGACGGATCTGGCTGCTCATGGCTAGCTGACGGATCTGGCTGCTCATGGCTAGCTGACGGATCTGGCTGCTCATGGCTAGCTGACGGATCTGGCTGCTCATGGCTAGCTGACGGATCTGGCTGCTCATGGCTAGCTGACGGATCTGGCTGCTCATGGCTAGCTGACGGATCTGGCTGCTCATGGCTAGCTGACGGATCTGGCTGCTCATGGCTAGCTGACGGATCTGGCTGCTCATGGCTAGCTGACGGATCTGGCTGCTCATGGCTAGCTGACGGATCTGGCTGCTCATGGCTGGCTGACGGATCTGGCTGCTCATGGCTGGCTGACTGATCTGGCTGCTCCTGTCTGGTTGGCGGCTCTGGCAGATCCTGTCTGGTTGGCGGCTCTAGCGGCTCCTGTCTGGCTGGCGGCTCTAGCGGCTCCTGTCTGGCTGGCGGCTCTAGCGGCTCCTGTCTGGCTGGCGGCTCTAGCGGCTCCTGTCTGGCGGACGGCTCAGTGGGCTCATGGCAGACGGGCGGCTTTGCAGGCTCATGGCAGACGGGCGGCTTTGCAGGCTCATTGCAGACGGATGGCTCAGATGGCGCTGGGGAGACGGATGGCTCAGATGGCGCTGGGGAGACGGATGGCTCAGATGGCGCTGGGGAGACGAGCAGTTCAGTCAACGCTGTGCAGAAGGCAGACTCCTGCCGGCTGAGGCGCACTGTAGGCCTGGTGCGTGGTGCCGGGACTGGTGGCACCGGGCTGGGGACACGCATCTCAGGGCTAGTGCGGGGAGCAGCAACAGGACGCACAGGACTCTGGGGACACACAGGAGGCTTGGTGCGTGGTTTAGACACTGGTGGTAAAGGGCTGGAGACACGCACCATATAGCTAGTGCGTGGAGGAGGCACTGGTGGTACTGGATTGGGGCGGGGAGGTGGCGCCGGAAATACCGGACCGTGCAGGCGTACTGGCTCCCTTGAACGCCGAGCCTGCCCAACCTTACCTGGTTGTATGCTCCCCGTCGCCTGACCAGTGCGGGGAGGTGGAATGACCCGCACCGGCCTATGTAGGCGAACCGGGGACACCATGCGTAAGGCTGGTGCCATGTACGCCGGCCCGAGGAGACGCACTGGTGACCAGATGCGTTGGGCCGGCTTCATGACATACGGCTCAACGCTCAGTCTAGCCCGGCCGATACGTGGAGCTGAAATGTACCGAACCGGGCTATGCACGCGTACAGGAGACACCGTGCGCTCTACTGCGTAACACGGTGTCTGCCCGTACTCCCGCTCTCCACGGTAAGTACAGGGAGTAGGCGCAGGTTTCCTACCTGACTTCGCCACACTCCCTTTAAGGCCCCCCCCAAGAAATTTTTGGGGTGTACTCACGGGTTTCCAGCCTTGTCTCCGTGCTGCCTCCTCATATCGCCTCCTCTCGGCTTTCGCTGCCTCCAGCTCTTCACGAGGGAGGCGATATTCTCCAGGTTGATCCCAAGGTCCATCTCTTTCCAATTCGTCCTCCCAACTCCAGAGATCCTGTGTAGGTAGGTCCTGTTGCCGCCTTCCATGCCGCTTGGTCCTATGGTGGGTAATTCTGTCACGATCGTGTGGCGGATTAACGGACCAAAATGCAGCAGTTGGAAAATAAGCCATCTTCTTTTTATTATGAAGAAGGCAAGAAACGAAAACAAAACACTGACACACTATACAAAACAACAAAACGACCGTGAAGCTACAAACGTCGTGCACACACAGGCTACAAACGTTCTTACATAGACAATTACCCACAACCAATGAGAGCCTATGGCTACCCTAAATAAGGCTCCCAATCAGAGACAACCGAAATCAGCTGTCTCTAATTGGGAACTCATTCAGGTAACCATAGACTCTCCTAGATAACTAACCAACATAGACAACGCTAGACATATACACTCAACAAAAAACCATCTACTACACCCCATAACCCCTTTACCAAATAAACACCCAAAACCAACAAAACATAAACATTCCCCATGTCACACCCTGACCTAACTAAAATAATAAAGAAAACGAAGAATAATAAGGCCAGGGCGTGACAAAAGGCCTGTTTCTCTCCTCTCTTTCCTTTCTTTCTTACTTCCTTTTTCTCTCGCTCGCTCTATCTTTTTGGAGGAACTGAAAAATTCTGAGAAAGTAAATGGGGTTTAGATTAAAATTTGAAATGATTGATGGAGAGATAGAGAGAAAGACAGACAGATACGGAGAGAGAAAGAGAGAGACAGAAAGATAAAGAGAGAGACAGACAGATACCGAGAGAAAGAGAAAGACAGACAAATACAGAGAGAGAAAGAGAGAGACAGACAGATACAGAGAGAGAAAGAGAGAGACAGACAGATACAGCGAAAGAAAGAAAGACTGACAGATACAGAGAAAGAGAGAGAGACAGACAGATACAGAGAAAGAGAGAAACAGACAGATACAGAGAGAGAGAGAACGGGAGAGACAGACAGATACAGAGAGAGAAAGAGAAAGACAGACATAAAGAGAGAGAAAGAAAGAGACAGACAGACAGATACAGAGAGAGAAAGAGAGAGAGACAGATACAGAGAGAAAGAGAGAGACACAGACAGATACAGAGAAAGAGAGAGACAGACAGATACAGAGAGAGAAAGAGGGAGACAGATAGATACAGAGAGAAAGAGAGACAGACAGATACAGAGAGAAACAGAGAGAGACAGACAGATACAGAGAGAAAGAGAGAGACACAGACAGATACAGAGAAAGAGAGAGACAGACAGATACAGAGAGAGAAAGAGGGAGACAGATAGATACAGAGAGAAAGAGAGACAGACAGATACAGAGAGAAACAGAGAGAGACAGACAGATACAGAGAGAAAGAGAGAGACAGACAGATACAGAGAGAGAAAAAGAAAGAGAGACAGACAGACAGAGAGAGAAAGAGAGAGAGAGACAGACAGATACAGAGAGAAAGAGAGACAGACAGATACAGAGAGAGAAAGAGGGAGACAGTTAGATACAGAGAGAGAAAGAGAGAGAGAGACAGATACAGAACGAGAAAGAGAGACAGACAGATACAGAGAGAGAAAAAGAAAGAGAGACAGACAGACAGATAGAGAAAGAGAGAGAGAGACAGACAGATACAGAGAGAAAGAGAGACAGACAGATACAGAGAGAGAAAAAGAGGGAGACAGTTAGATACAGAGAGAGAGAGAGAAAGAGAGAGAGACAGACAGATACAGAGAGAAAGAGAGACAGACAGTTAGATACAGAGAGAGAAAGAGAGAGAGAGACAGATACAGAACGAGAAAGAGAGACAGACAGATACAGAGAGAGAAAAAGAAAGAGAGACAGACAGACAGATAGAGAAAGAGAGAGAGAGACAGACAGATACAGAGAGAAAGAGAGACAGACAGATACAGAGAGAGAAAAAGAGGGAGACAGTTAGATACAGAGAGAGAGAGAGAAAGAGAGAGAGACAGACAGATACAGAGAGAAAGAGAGACAGACAGATACAGAGAGAGACAGACAGATACAGAGAGCGAAAGAGAGACAGACAGATACAGAAAGAGAAAAAGAAAGGGAGAGACAGACAGACAGATAGAGAGAGAGACAGACAGATACAGAGAGAGAAAGAGGGAGACAGTTAGATACAGAGAGAGCGAGAAAGAGAGAGACAGACAGATACAGAGAGAGAAAGAGAGACAGACAGATACAGAGAGAGAGACAGACAGATACAGAGAGAGAAAGATGGAGACAGACAGATACAGAGAGAGAAAGAGAGACAGACAGATACAGAGAGAGAAAGAGAGACAGACAGATACAGAGAGAGAAAAAGAAAGAGAGAGACAGACAGACAGATAGAGAGAGACAGAGAGATACACAGAGAGATAGAGACAGGCAGATACAGAGAGAGAGAGAGAGAGAGACAGACAGACAGACAGATACAGAGTGTCACGCCCTGACCTTAGAGATCCTTTTCATGTCTCTATTTTGGTTTGGTCAGGGTGTGAGTTGGGGTGGGTATTCTATGTTCTATTATTTGTATTTCTATGTTTTGGCCGGGTAGGGTTCTCAATCAGGAACAGCTGTCTATCGTTGTCTCTGATTGAGAACCATACATAGGTAGCCCTTTTTCCCACCTGTATTTGTGGGAAGTTGACTTTGTTTATGGCACATAGCCTTTAGCTTCACGGTTTGTTTTGTAGTGCTTATTGTTTTGTTCGGCGTCTTTTCTAATAAAAAGAGAATGTACGCTCACCACGCTGCGCCTTGGTCCACTTCTTTTGAAGAGAGAGAGAGAGAGAGAGAGAGAGAGAGAGAGAGAGAGAGAGAGAGAGAGAGAGAGAGAGAGAGAGAGAGAGAGAGAGAGAGAGAGAGAGAGAGAGAGAGAGAGAGAGAGAGAGAGAGAGAGAGAGAGAGAGAGAGAGAGAGAGGAGTAGGAGAAGAACAGAGGAGGAGTGACATAGAGCCATTCATACTGTACAGTCGTGGCCAAAAGTTTTGAGAATGACACAAATATTAATTTCCACAAAGTTTGCTGCTTCAGTGTCTTTAGATATGTTTGTCAGATGTTACTATGGAATACTGAAGTATAATTCCAAGCATTTCATAAGTGTCAACGGCTTTTATTGACAATTACATGAAGTTGATGCAAAGAGTCAATATTTGCAGTGTTGACCCTTCTTTTTCAAGACCTCTGCAATCCGCCCTGGCATGCTGTCAATTAACTTCTTGGCCACATCCTGACTGATGGCAGCCCATTCTTGCATAATCAATGCTTGGAGTTTGTCCGAATTTGTAGGGTTTTGTTTGTCCACCCGCCTCTTGAGGATTGACCACAAGTTCTCTATGAGATTAAGGTCTGGCCATGGACCCAACATATCGATGTTTTGTTACCCAAGCCACTTAGTTATCACTTTTGCCTTATGGCAAGGTGCTCCCTCATGCTGGAAAAGGCATTGTTCATCACCAAACTGTTCCTGGATGGTTGGGAGAAGTTGCTCTTGGAGGATGTGTTGGTACCATTCTTTATTCATGGCTGTGTTCTTAGGCAAAATTGTGAGTGAGCCCACTCCCTTGGCTGAGAAGCAACCCCACACATGATTGGTCTCAGGATGCTTTACTGTTGGCATGACACAGGACTGATGGTAGCGCTCACCTTGTCTTCTCCGGACAAGCTTTTTTCCGGATGCCCCAAACAATCGTTAAAGGATTCATCAGAGAAAATGACTTTACTCTAGTCCTCAACAGTCCAATCCCTTTACCTTTTGCAGAATATCAGTCTGTCCCTGATGTTTTTCCTGGAGAGAAGTGGCTTCTTTGCTGCCCTTCTTGACAACAGGCCATCCTCCAAAAGTCTTCACCTCACTTTGCGTGCAGATGCACTCACACCTGCCTGCTGCCATTCCTGAGCAAGCTCTGTACGGTTGTGCTCCGATCCCGCAGCTGAATCAACTTTAGGAGACGGTCCTGGCGCTTGCTGGACTTTCTTGCGCACCCTGAAGCCTTCTTCACAACAATTGAACCACTCTCCTGGAAGTTCTTGATGATCTCATAAATGGTTGATTTAGGTGCAATCTTACTGGCAGCAATATCCTTGCCTGTGAAGCTCTTTTTGTTCAAAGCAATGATGACGGCACGTGTTTCCTTGCAGGCAACCATGGTTGACAGAGGAAGAACAATGATTCCAAGCACCACCCTCCTTTTGAAGCTTCCAGTCTGTTGTTCGAACTCAATCAGCATGACAGAGTGATCTCCAGCCTTGTCCTCGTCAACACTCACACCTGTGTTAACGAGAGAATCACTGACATGATGTCAGCTGGTCCTTTTGTGGCAGGGCTGAAATTCAGTGGGGATGTTTTGGGGGATTCAGTTCATTTGCATGGCAAAGAGGGACTTTGCAATTAATTGCAATTTATCTGATCACTCTTCATAACATTCTGGAGTATATGCAAATTGCCACCATACAAACTGAGGCAGCAGACTTTGTGAAAATTAATATTTGTGTCACTCTCAAAACGTTTGGCCACGACTGTAGAGCCTGGATGGATGGATTGTGTTCTTTCTGTCAGAGTAACGTCTTGCAGAAAGTGATCTGGTTCCCTGACTGACGTACAGATCCTCCAAGAAGAGACACTAATATCCTGGGATGACACTAATGCCGAAGCGTTGGTGATTTACCCAATAAATGACTGGGAGTTTATATATGGAGTGTGCGACGTTCTTTATTTGCAAGTTACAAAGAGACAACAACGTAAGCATATACTGTAAATACAGTATGTGAATATACTGTATCAGAATGGGTTTTTTACATTTTTTGTGTTATTCTCAAAAGTTTTTAAATGCATTGTATCTACATTTGTGGTTGTATTGTGTTTTTGAATTGTCAAATAAATCAAACACAAAACAAAATAAAGTAGGCTAAATAGAAATAGAATTGCTAGAACCGGCATCCCCGTTCAAGTCAATGAGACATACTGGTGCACTGGACATAGAATCGGGAATTCTATTTCTATCTCTTGATCATGTATCATACCTGTATTGTAGAGTAACATAAGGTATATACTTCGTGGCCTCTGCAAATACATTCCTCTGCTGCCACCTGCTGTTTCTATGTATAGACAGCAACAGCATAATATATCCGTATATACAACCTCCTTGGCCTTAGAAAAGACAGAGTAGGGTATCAGCTGACCCTACCCCAATCCTAACCATAGTGGGGAAAATGCAAAACTGACCCAAGATCAGTGTCTAGGGGAAACTTCACCCCAGAGCTGTAAAGACACTCCTCTGCTGCCCCCCTATGTCTTCCTGTATTAGTGCTCCTCTCACTAGTTTGGCTGTGACCATGCAGGCCAGACGGGCTCCCCCTTCTGTTGCAGTTCAGCTTGTGCTACTCCGTAGTGAGTGTGTGATAGGGTGCGTTCCAATAACATCTCCCTTCTCCTGAAGTGTACACTTGTTCACTAGTTCCCACAAATCCCCCCCACAACCACCACACACAAAAAAAATGATACTACTATCACTTTTCATACCCTTTTTACATGTATTTCGTAATTTGACCACTTAGGGGCACCATTGTAACATGAACGGTATGCGTAATTGTATGCCATGCGTAATGGTGCTAGAGGGGTCATGTTAAAAATAAATCGTTATTTACCTGAATGTAATGACAATAAATCATTGTGTTGTCAACATGATACAATTGAGTCCTTTCCTACACAACAAAACAACCTCCCAACTATTTTTGGTGAAGTCGCCATTTTGGATACTTGAGACACCCAGCGAGCACACTGATTGGTCGATTACATGCGGAGTCCTCGTACCTGGATCACCATCCCGTGCTAAACGGCAGCATTTC
This sequence comes from Salvelinus fontinalis, assembly GCF_029448725.1. Taxonomy (NCBI): domain Eukaryota; kingdom Metazoa; phylum Chordata; class Actinopteri; order Salmoniformes; family Salmonidae; genus Salvelinus; species Salvelinus fontinalis. The sequence goes on from NW_026600542.1 coordinate 82,705, forward strand.
CACAGCATTCGCTTGATTAGGCTACTCAGTGAGAAAGGCCCCCATCTTAGACCACTCTTCAAGAGCTGCGCTCTGGTAATGACAGCCCCAGTCAAAACTCGTTGATTTCTAGCGAGGGAGGTGCTATTACGCACCAAACGAGTGCCCTATCCAATTATCTGGAAACGCGGCTTGTGTTGTAATTGAATCCTTATTCCCCAACCGGTTGTTATGGATGGAGGTCGAGAGAGGGGTTAGTTAGTGCCTGTTGCTCTTTCCTGGTGCAGCATGTTGCACGGGGGGTCTCTCGCTTCATCAGTCCTCAGGATGGGCAGTTGGAGGGATTGAGGACGCTGCGCCGCCAACAACAATAATTCACTCGTTTTTGGAGAGACGATACGGCTAGCAGATATCTTGGCTCCACCAAGCAATACGTTCGCCTGGGTCGATAATTTAGGCTATTTTTAGGAGGAGTTTGCCTTTATTACACGTGAAGTTCAATGCTGGAATGTAATTTTTAATACGGAGTGTTTTCTTGTGTTTGGAGCGATTTTGTGTGTGAAGAACCTGCAGAGCAACTTTTGGAACAAATTACGCATATGAAGAGGATGGGGTTTTACATGTAGAGTGAAAGTTTCGCTCTGCGCTCTGTTGGGTCATTATTGTATTACTTTTTTTCTGCTTTGCTAACCATATTCAAGAACGAAACAGGTTTAAAGTCCTGGACTGCAGGAGAAATGGCCAGTGAACTGAAACCACGGCTTTGTATCATGACAAAGAGTGAGAACGGGTATGGGTTTCACTTGCACGGTGAGAAGGGGAAGAACGGCCAGTACATTCGCAAAGTTGAGCCCGCGTCGTCAGCCGAAGCTTCGGGTCTGCGCCCGGGGGACCGTGTCATTGAGGTGAACAGGGGAAATGTGGAGAAAGATACGCACCATCAAGTGAGTATAGCACATCACGAACTGTCCAACTCCATCCGATTTTCTCTGTCAGTGGACTACATCGACATGTTTAATATGCGCCAGCAGTATACCACTGCTGGCTTGCTTCTGAAGCTAAGCAGTGTTGGTCCTGGTCAGTCCCTGGATGGGAGACCAGATGCTGCTGCAAGTGGTGTTGGAGGGCCAGTAGGAGGCACCCTTTCTTCTGGTCTAAAGAAAATGCCACAGGGCAGTAATTGGGGACATTGCCCTGTGTAGGGTGCTGTCTTTCGGATGGGACGTTAAACAGGTGTCCCGACTCTCTGTGGTCACTAAAGATCCCATGACACTTATCGTAAGAGTAGAGGTGTTTACCCTGGTGTCCTGGCAAAGTTCCCAATCTGGCCCTCAAACCATCATGGCCACCTAATCATCCCCAGTTTACAATTGGCTCATTCATCCCCCCTCCTCACCCCTGTAACTATTCCCCAGGTCGTTGCTGTAAATGAGAACGTGTTCTCAGTCAACTTACCTGGTAAAATAAGGGTTAAATAGATGTTATGAGCCTAGTGTTTCAGTAATGATATTGTCATGAAAGTGACAGACAGAGAAGGACACGGAGGGGTGAGCTACTGTATCATCCATTGGCGTTCAAAACGTTGAAGGAGCACTTGACATTTGATTTGATACTTATTCACGACACCATTCATATGGTTTTATAAGCTTATTATACCTGTATAAAATAATCATAGTATACAACAATGGACAATACCAAAATACACCATTACTTTAGCTCCCCTAAAAAACTCAGTATTACCCCATGGAGTGGCATAATAGAAATCATACCAAAACCCCTAACAACTTTTCCAGGTTAAAATATCCACTTTTTTACGACTAGACACTGTAAGACACAGTGCATGGTTACATGGCACTCTAACCAAGTTGTTTAGTCTAGAATGTTCTATGGTCTGTGAGAATAAGCAGACAGTCTAGACTTCCTTTCAGAAGTTACTGGAAGACATCACACATCTCCCTATCATCAGCTGCTGAGACTGCCTGATCACACACACCACACACACACACACTCACACTGCTGTGTTGATAGTGATCTGAGTTCTTAGTGAATGGCTGTGGTGTATCTCTGATGGGCAATGGCAGCCTGAAGATGAGACAAACACACCTAAAGCAGACATAGCGGGCATGAGATTGAAGTGGAGCCAATCTATTCCAGTGATGCAGGATGTCTGAAATGGCTGTCATCATGTTAGTTGCATGTCAGCGTGTATCACCTCTGACATTGTGACCCAGGATGAGACATATAGTAAGCCCTGCACTGTAAATGTGTAACACGTTGGTTCGGTGAGCCACACTCGCATGATGAGGAACCTAGCCTGAGACCTTGTCTGAGACCTTTATAAGACCTAATACTTATAGACTTTAGCTCAGTGGGCTAACACAGTCTTGTGGCGCCCATGCAGGAGACCTGGGATCAAAACCTGGTTAGTCACGTGTACTCCAATGGGTATGCAATCAATCTGGACCTCATAACCAACTGTTGTATAAATCTCCAGAGTTCCAGACGTCCTCGTTGTGTTTATATCCCAAACCCTTCCTCCCTAGTCCCTTACCCCATGCCACTCAGCAGTAAGTCATCACTGGCGGAGACAGACGTCTACTGGGATGTCTGGGACAAGGGAGACCCACTTTAGACACTTCAATAAAGAGGCTGACATGATGTAGGGTCCAGATACTGTAGAGAGTGTTGTGTTTCTGTCTCCCATCACCCCCTAGTCCCTGTAGTTCACTACTTCCTTATCATGTCAATTATCATGTTATTACTCTCATTCTCTTTCTCTCCCTATCTTACGCTTTCATCCTCTGTTCCATTCAAAGGGCTTTATTGGCATGGGAAACATATGTTTATATTGCCAAAGTGTAACGACCTGGGTGTCGGGGGATGTGAAGTCAGACGCAGGAACAGCAGAGATTCAATACGTTGATTCTTTAATGCCCAACTGGCAAACAAAATGTCCAACACGGACTTACTGGGTGTCATAAACAACTGTCCAAAAACAAGGGAGACAAACCCAGTCCACAATACATAAACCACTCCCCGAAATCCAAAGCTACAAACGAACAATCCCGCACAAAGAAGCGTACGGGCTGGCTGACTAATAAAGCCACACTAATTACCAATGACCTAAACCCAGGTGATACAAATAAACACATAAGGAGGGGGAGGAAAAAGAGTCAGTGGCAGCTAGTAGGCCGGTGACGACGACCGCCGAGCGCCACCCGAACGGGAAGGAGAGCCTGCCTCGGTTGAAGTCGTGACACAAAGCAAGTGAAATAGATAATAAACAATAGAGTAATATATACAATAAAAAAATGAACAGTAACACACAAGTTTCAAAGGAATATACACATTTCAAATGTCATATTATGGCTATGTACAATGTTATAATGATGTGCAATAATGATCTCCCTCTCCCCACAGGTGGTGCAGAGGATCAAGGCGGTGGAGCATGAGACCAGGCTGCTGGTGGTAGACCGGGAGACAGACGAGTACCTCCGCAGCCTGCGCCTCGTCTGCACCGAGGAGATGGCTGTCCGTCTGGGGGGACCCACCTCTGTGTCCCCTGACTCATCCCCAGCCTCACCGCCCCCCTCCTCGCCCTCGGCCTCCTCACCCGCGGCCAAGAGAGAGAACGGCTCCGTGTCCAAGCTGCCCGCCACCCTGACCAGAGAGGTACCCAAGCCCACGCGAAGGTCTCCGTCGCGGGCCGCCAAGAAGGTGCGTACCCCCTCGGTTGAGACTCAATGGATGTTTACTCTGTAGAGCTGTTGTGGTGGGTTAGTGGGTTAGTGCTGCGCTGGAACAAAAGCTTCCACATGCACAAACACACACCAGAGACCACCAGCTGACATAGATAAATGCTTTTTACACTGGAGTCGGGCTGTGTTCTTGACTTAGTGCAGGGCTGGAACAAAATCCAGCACTCATATTGCACATCAGATATGGACTGAAGGCTCCTGGATCAGGGGATGGTATTTTGGGGATTATGGCTAAAGTTAGGGGATGTTCGAGAGAACATACAGTACTTACTTAGGACTTTCAATTCCTTATGGAATTACACGCTTCCAATCTCTTCCAAACTCTTCTGTCCTGCACCATTCCTTCAAGGTGTTGCTAAGTCAACCCCACTTTCTTCATGTCTTGTTCTGTGTCACCCCTCCAGGTGTTATTGGGTCTTCCTCTCTTGCTTTCACCCTGTGGGTTCCAGGTAAGATCGAGTTCAAGGTTAGCTCAAGAGTAGCTAAACCAAAACTGCTATCTGCTATCTGCTCAGTACCCTGCTGTCACAGTGTGCTGGTATTTGAATGTGGGTCAGCATTCTCTCGCTGTAGCAGCCAGAGAAGCAAGATGTATAACATCTGATTGCCTTTAGTCACAGATCTAGGGTCAGTGTATCTTCCCCAAATCATAACCTCCACTATTAGGGGAAGACATATAAATTGACCTTAGATCTGTGTCTAAGGATGACTCTGTCCTATACCCGCTGAGATCTAATTACCTGGGTCTTGTTTTTCGAGCTGGCTGACTGAGCTCCAACCTGATCTGATGGCCTAGATTAGACCTGTCCTCTATTTGAGGGGAGCCCTGTCCAAGACCTGTCAACACACAGTAGTAACAATGTGTGTGTGTGTGCGTGCGTGCGTGCGTGCGTGCGTGCGTGCGTGCGTGAGTGTGTGTGTGTGTGTGTGTGTGTGTGCGTGTGTGTGTGTGTCAGATGGCAGGATTGGTTCCAGACTTCTTGTAGTTGTAGTGGTCAGAAAGGCACTCAAAGGTCAAGGGTCATTACATCACAGTGGTTATGATTCTGACCTAATGGACAATGCAGCAATTCTCCCTGTGCCAAGTACCTCAGTGACATCCTGTGGCTGTAGAAACTACTATCCACACAGTATTACAGTAGATCTCAGAGTAGAAGTGCTGAGCTAGGATCAGTTTAGTGTTTTAGATCATAATAAATAAATAACAATAAATAAGATGGATGGACAGGGGGACCCGATCCTAGATCAGCACTCCTACTCTGTAAGGCTTTATGAATAGGGACCCTTGGGTGAACATGTTCTAGTGAATGGTTATATGTGCAGATGTCTGAAATATGATAGCCCTGGCTTATAGCCCTGGGCTGAAAACAGTTTGTTTTCTCAAATCTAGTTCAAGTATTGCATGTTGATTTGGAAAACATTTCCGTTGGGTCCCTGTCTTCCTGACAATCTACTCTGCTTTAGTTTTCATCTGCAAGATGAGGCTTCTCTGCTTCTGTTTCATGCATTCAACAGAACATGTGTTTTCACTTACGCTCGTCTTGCCAATTGGTGCACGATGCAGAACCCTTATTTCTACATAAGCACTGACAAGGCCAATCAGTGTGTGTGTGTGTGTGTGTGTGGGTGGGGTGGGGGGGGCTGTGGTGCGTGTGGTGTATGTGTGCGTGCAGTGCAGTGTGTGTGTGTGTGTGTTTAGCCTTTGCTCAGCTGCGATCGCTTTGTGAGCCGTGGAGAGAAATCCCAGCAGCCTGAGGGGCCAGAAGGCCTAACTAAGCTCAGGAAATGTATCTCTCTCTCTCTCTCTCTCCCCCCCCCCACACACCCCTCCCTCTCTCTCTCTCAGTCTCTCTCTGCCCAAGCTTGCCTGAAGAGAACATAAAATACACAGAGATCCCAGAAACAAATCCTTTCCAAGTGGAGAGGAGGAAAGGAGAGGAAAGGACTGAGTTTGGGAAACCCTGCACAACAGCCAGTCAGTGGGCCAGTGTAGGGTAGTGTGGATGTCTGGAGGACACACACACACTCTCATGTATGCACGGCACGCACACTCACACTCTCATGTATGCACGACACGCACACACATACTCTCATGTATGCACGGCACGCACGCTCACACTCATGTATGCACGGCACGCACGCTCACACTCATGTATGCACGGCACGCACACACACACTCTCATGTATGCACGGCACGCACGCTCACACTCATGTATGCACGGCACGCACACACACACTCTCATGTATGCACGGCACGCACGCTCACACTCTCATGTATGCACGGCACGCACACTCACACTCTCATGTATGCACGGCACGCACACACACTCTCATGTATGCACGGCACGCACGCTCACACTCTCATGTATGCACGGCACGCACACACACTCTCATGTATAAACGGGACGCACGCTCACACTCTCATGTATGCACGGCACGCACGCTCACACTCTCATGTATGCACGGCACGCACACTCACACTCTCATGTATGCACGGCACGCACACACACTCTCATGTATGCACGGCACGCACGCTCACACTCTCATGTATGCACGGCACGCACACACACTCTCATGTATGCACGGCACGTACGCTCACACTCTCATGTATGCACGGCACGCACACTCACACTCTCATGTATGCACGGCACGCACGCTCACACTCTCATGTATGCATGCACACACACACACTCTCATGTATGCACGGCACGCACGCTCACACTCATGTATGCATGCACACACACACACTCTCATGTATGCACGGCACGCACGCTCACACTCTCATGTATGCACGGCACGCACACTCACACTCTCATGTATGCACGGCACGCACACTCACACTCTCATGTATGCATGCACACACACACACACACTCATGTATGCACGGCACGCACACTCACACTCTCATGTATGCACGGCACGCACGCTCACACTCTCATGTATGCACGGCACGCACACTCACACTCTCATGTATGCACGGCACACACACACACACACTCTCATGTATGCACGGCACACACACACACACACTCTCATGTATGCACGGCACACACACACACACACTCTCATGTATGCACGGCACACACACACACACACTCTCATGTATGCACGGCACACACACACACACACTCTCATGTATGCACGGCACACACACACACACACACTCTCATGTATGCACGGCACACACACACACTCACACTCTCATGTATGCACGGCACACACACACACACACTCTCATGTATGCACGGCACGCACGCTCACACTCTCATGTATGCACGGCACGCACGCTCACACTCTCATGTATGCACGGCACGCACACACTCACACTCATGTATGCACGGCACGCACGCTCACACTCTCATGTATGCATGCACACACACACACTCTCATGTATGCACGGCACGCACGCTCACACTCATGTATGCACGGCACGCACGCTCACACTCATGTATGCACGGCACGCACACTCACACTCTCATGTATGCACGGCACGCACACTCACACTCTCATGTATGCATGCACACACACACACACACTCATGTATGCACGGCACGCACACTCACACTCTCATGTATGCACGGCACGCACACTCACACTCTCATGTATGCACGGCACGCACGCTCACACTCTCATGTATGCATGCACACACACACACACACTCATGTATGCACGGCACGCACACTCACACTCTCATGTATGCATGCACACACACACAAAATCTCATGTATGCACGGCACGCACACTCACACTCTCATGTATGCACGGCACACACACACACACACACTCTCATGTATGCACGGCACACACGCTCACACTCTCATGTATGCACGGCACACACGCTCACACTCTCATGTATGCACGGCACACACGCTCACACTCTCATGTATGCACGGCACGCACACTCACACTCTCATGTATGCACGGCACACACACACACACACACTCATGTATGCACGGCACGCACGCACACTCACACTCTCATGTATGCACGGCACACACACACACACACACTCATGTATGCACGGCACGCACGCACACTCACACTCTCATGTATGCACGGCACGCACACACACACTCTCATGTATGCACGGCACGCACACACACACTCTCATGTATGCACGCACACACACACACTCATGTATGCACGGCACACACGCTCACACTCTCATGTATGCACGGCACGCACACTCACACTCTCATGTATGCACGGCACGCACGCACACTCACACACTCATGTATGCACGGCACGCACCCTCACACTCTCATGTATGCACGGCACGCACACACACACTCTCATGTATGCACGCACACACACACACTCATGTATGCACGGCACGTACACACACACACTCATGTATGCATGGCACGCACACACACACACACACACACACACACACACACACACACATGTATGCACGGCACGCACACACACACACACACACACACACACACACACACACACACACACTCATGTATGCACGGCACGCACACACACACTCTCACGTAGGACTAGGGTCCTGCAGCTGGACATGCCTATGGTAATGTGTAACAAGCATTGGGTGGACGAGGAGGAGATATTTCCTGTTTCATCACAAAGGGATCATAGTGTGTTTGTGTGATATGTGCGTGCATGCGTGTGTCCACTCTAATCCACAGAGCTAAAATAATGTATTTATTTGTTGATATAGTATAGCTGGTGGCCAGGACTCATTATAAAATAATAAGGGGACAGTATCCGGTCTGCAGCCTTTAGCTGACCCCAATGCCTGTACTCTGTGTGTCCCAACTGAGAGTCCATGTTTTATAAGAGATGGATTTCAGTCTAGATATGCAATATAAAACATGGGCCATGCATCAGTAACTTCCGTTGCAGACTCCAGAGGCTGACGTAGAGTGAGCGGGGGGGGGGTACGACTGGAACGTCCCTCCTAGCTGTCAGTACCAGCCGTCTGTCTCACACCCTGTCTCCCACACACGTCTGTTTTCCCGCCTTGGCCTCCGCTGTGGTCCGTAAAACAGACGTATAAACGTCTGACCAGCTGGATGGATGGGGGACAGGGAGGGAGGGGCTCTGTAGCAGGGCAGCTGCTCAGTCTTTCACAGGATGGCTACTCAACCACAGTTTTAGATGTGACTGTTTTGGCTACTCAGTTATCTAGAACACGAACGGACCTCTCTTTTCCTCTCCTCTCTACTGTGTATGCAGTGAGCCCAGTTAGCTACAGTAAGTGTTGTCAGGGCAGCCAGACTCCTAGGGTTACCTTGAATTCCAGGACTTCCTGGGGGGAGGAGTCGAGGGAGGAGCTGAGGGATTAGGCTCCAGTCTGCAGCCCAGTCTGTTCTGAGGCTGGAAAGTAGTGCAGGCAGCGCCTCCACAGACCCCCTGTCACCAACCATAATCACTAACACATTGACCTAATGTGTGTGTGTGTGTGTGTGTGTGTGTGTGTGTGTGTGTGTGTGTGTGTGTGTGTGTGTGTGTGTGTGTGCGTGTGCGTGTGTGTGTGTGTGTGTATTACTGCCTGTGTAAGTGGGTGTATGCATGCTTGTCTGTATGTCCACGTGCCACCTTTTGCATCGGTGCGTCTGTGTGTGTAGAAGTTATACGATTCTCACTGGGGTTTTCTGGGTTTTATCTCCCTTCATCTTCTGTTTCCCTGCATTCCTCTACTGTTTACACTCCTGTAGATTTGAGAGACAGCTAAGAGAGTCCAGAAGAAGAGATTGACTCAGAACCAACTGATGTCAGGCTGTACTGACTGTGTGACTAGCTGTACTGACTGTGTGACTGTAGCTGTACTGACTGAGTGACTGTACTGGCTGTGGGACTGTAGCTGTACTGACAGTGTGACTGTACTGGCTGTGGGACTGTAGCTGTACTGACTGGGTGACTGTACTGGCTGTGGGACTGTAGCTGTACTGACAGTGTGACTGTACTGTAGCTGTACTGTCTGAGTGACTGTAGCTGTAGCTGTACTGTCTGAGTGACTGTAGCTGTACTGACTGAGTGACTGTACTGGCTGTGGGACTGTAGCTGTACTGACTGGGTGACTGTACTGGCTGTGGGACTGTAGCTGTACTAACAGTGTGACTGTACTGTAGCTGTACTAACAGTGTGACTGTACTGTAGCTGTACTGAATGAGTGATTGTAGCTGTTCTGACTGAGTGACTGTAACTCCACTGACTGTGTGACTGTAGCTGCGCTGACTGTAGCTGTACTGACTGTGTGACTGTAACTCCACTGACTGTGTGACTGTAGCTGCGCTGACTGTAGCTGTACTGACTGTGTGACTGTAGCTGTAATAACTGTAGCTGTATTGACTGTGTGACTGTAGCTGTAATAACTGTAGCTGTATTGACTGTGTGACTGTAGCTGTATTGACTGTGTGACTGTAGCTGTATTGACTGTGTGACTGTAGCTGTATTGACTGTGTGACTGTAGCTGTACTGACTGTGTGACTGTAGCTGTACTGACTGTGTGATTGTAGCTGTACTGACTGTGTGACTGTAGCTGTACTAACTGTGCTGACTGTAGCTGTACTGACTGAGTGACTGTAGCTGTACTAACTGTAGCTGTATTGACTGTGTGACTGTAGCTGTATTGACTGTGTGACTGTAGCTGTACTGACTGTGTGACTGTAGCTGTACTGACTGTGTGATTGTAGCTGTACTGACTGTGTGACTGTAGCTGTACTGACTGTGTGACTGTAGCTGCACTGACTGACTGTGTGACTGTAGCTGCACTGACTGACTGTGTGACTGTAGCTGTACTGACTGAGTGACTGTAGCTGCACTGACTGTGTGACTGTAGCTGTACTGACTGTTTGACTGTAGCTGTACTGACTGTTTGACTGTAGCTGTACTGACTGTGTGACTGTAGCTGTACTGACGATGTGACTGTAGCTGCACTGACTGTGTGACTGTATCTGCGCTGACTGTAGCTGTACTGTGTGTGACTGTAGCTGCACTGACTGAGTGACTGTGGCTGTACTGACTGTGTGACTGTGGCTGTACTGACTGTGTGACTGTAGCTGTACTGACTGTGTGACTGTAGCTGTACTGACTGTGTGACTGTAGCTGTACTGACTATGTGACTGTAGCTGCACTGACTGTGCGACTGTAGCTGCACTGACTGTGTCTGTGCTGACTGTAGCTGCACTGACTGTGTGACTGTAGCTGCACTGACTGACTGTACTGTAGCTGTACTGACTGAGTGACTTTAGCTGCACTGACTGTGTGACTGTAGCTGTACTGACTGTGTGACTGTAGCTGTACTGACTGTGTGACTGTAGCTGTACTGACTGTGTGACTGTAGCTGTACTGATTGTGTGACTGTAGCTCTATTGACGATGTGACTGTATCTGCGCTGACTGTAGCTGCACTGACTGAGTGACTGTAGCTGCACTGACTGAGTGACTGTAGCTGCACTGACTGTGTGACTGTAGCTGTATTGATTGTGTGACTGTAGCTGTACTGACTGAGTGACTGTAGCTGCACTGACTGAGTGACTGTAGCTGCACTGACTGAGTGACTGTAGCTGCACTGACTGAGTGACTGTAGCTGCACTGACTGAGTGACTGTAGCTGCACTGACTGAGTGACTGTAGCTGCACTGACTGAGTGACTGTAGCTGCACTGACTGAGTGACTGTAGCTGCACTGACTGAGTGACTGTAGCTGTACTGACTGTAGCTGTATTGACTGTGTGACTGTAGCTGTATTGACTGTGTGACTGTAGCTGTATTGACTGTGTGACTGTAGCTGTACTGACTGTAGCTGTACTGACTGTGTGATTGTAGCTGTACTGACTGTGTGACTGTAGCTGTACTGACTGACTGTAGCTGTACTAACTGTAGCTGTATTGACTGTGTGACTGTAGCTGTACTGACTGTGTGACTGTAGCTGTACTGACTGTGTGACTGTAGCTGTACTGACTGTGTGACTGTAGCTGTACTGACTGTGTGACTATAGCTGTACTGACTGTGTGACTGTAGGTGTACTGACTGTGTGACTGTAGCTCTACTGACTATGTGACTGTAGCTGCACTGACTGTGTGACTGTAGCTGCACTGACTGTGTCTGTGCTGACTGTAGCTGCACTGACTGTGTGACTGTAGCTGCACTGACTGAGTGACTGTAGCTGTACTGACTGTGTGACTGTAGCTGTACTGACTGTGTGACTGTAGCTGTACTGACTGTGTGACTGTAGCTGTACTGACGATGTGACTGTAGCTGTACTGACGGTGTGACTGTAGCTGCACTGACTGTGTGACTGTATCTGCGCTGACTGTAGCTGTACTGACTGTGTGACTGTAGCTGCACTGACTGAGTGACTGTAGCTGCACTGACTGAGTGACTGTAGCTGCACTGACTGAGTGACTGTAGCTGCACTGACTGAGTGACTGTAGCTGCACTGACTGAGTGACTGTAGCTGCACTGACTGAGTGACTGTAGCTGCACTGACTGTGTGACTGTAGCTGTACTGACTGTGTGACTGTGGCTGTACTGACTGTGTGACTGTAGCTGTACTGACTGTGTGACTGTAGCTGTACTGACTGTGTGACTGTAGCTGTACTGACTGAGTGACTGTAGCTGTGCTGACTGTAGCTGTACTGACTAAGTGACTGTAGCTGCACTGACTGTGTGACTGTGTGACTATACTGACTGTGTGACTGTAGTTGTACTAACTGTGTGACTGTAGCTGTACTGACTGTGTGTCTGTAGCGAGAGAGAGAGCTAGAGTAGAGGGAGGGAGGGAGGGAGGGATGTAATATTATGTACATATGTAAATAGTGGTGGATATAAAACTCAAAACAGGAAGGAGAACGTTTTCTCATTTTCATCCATAAGCACAGCAGGATTACCTATACAGTAATGTGAGTCGTGTCCAGCTTTCTAAAAAGTCTTATTTAACGACTTTAATAGAATCCTACTGAGGACAATGACTGGAGCTGCAGAGGGAGTGGGACAGTTATATAACACATATTATAAACTGGGAGGTTTGAGTCCTGAATGCTGATTGGCTGACAGCCGTGATACATCAGACCGTGTACCACGGGTAGGACAAAACATTTGTTTTTACAACTCAAATTACGTTGGTAACCAGTTTATAATAGCAATAAGGCACCTTGGGGGTTTGTGGTATATTATGGCCAATATACCATGGCTAAGGTCTGTATTCAGGCACTCCGCATTGCGTTGCATAAGAACATCCCTTAGCCGTGGTATATTGGCCATATAACACACCTCCTCTGGCCTTATTGCTTAATTAACAGGGGGTGTGGGTATATCTGAAGGCTGCTCTCCACACAAACACAAGCACTCACACACGCACACAAAGAGAGAGAAAGAGAGACACACACGCACGCACACACACACTGACAGGGGTCTAGATATTACAGTAGGCTGCTCTGTCTAACCTAGCCAAGACTATTTCCTCCAGGTGTATATATATAGACTGATGTAAAGAGACTCACTCCAGGGCCTAACAGCGGCTAACAGCTTCCTGAGACATAATCAAAGAAATCAAGGAAACAGAACACCCAAACAGAGGGGCGACGAGAGAAGATTGTGTCATTATCGAATGAAACAGTTTCATCTTTTGTTTGCCTCTCTCTCTTTCTCTCTCAATTTCAATTCAATTTGAGGGCTTTATTGTTTAGATTTGCCAAAGCAAATGGGGGCTCCCAAGTGGCGCAAAGGTCTAAGGCACTGCATCTCGGTGCAAGAGGCGTCACCACAGTCCCTGGTTCGATCAAAAGGCTGTGTCATATCCAGCTGTGATTGGGAATCCCATAGGGCGGCAAATTTGTTCTTAACTGACTTTTCTTTTTAAAGCAGGTGGAATAGATAATAAACAAAAGTGAAATCAACAATAAAAAAATCGATTCACACACTTGCCAATCAGACCTTACCATTGGATGAATGAGTAGGTTTTAACTTGCCAGTGAAATGGCGAAGGAAATGAAAACGGAACCATGTGGTCATGAGGATGTATCCCTTACCTTTCCACACAGCTTAGTCAGCAGCTATCACCTTAACACTTACCCAGTCACACAAACACACCCCCCTCCAGAAGAGGCGGGGCTTAGTCTTGTATTGTCACCAGCACCGTGATAAAGTGTCAGGTGTCACTTTCTCACAGCATCACACAGAGCAGCCTCAGCCAGACACACACACACACACACACACACACACACACACACACACACACACACACACACACACACACACACTCTACTCTTCTCATGCGTCTGTGGTGCTAGTGGTTGAGAACAGGTGTGTGACATCATTAGGACTGTGTCTGTGTGCGTGCTCATTCACAGTTATATCACCTTACTGTGTTGGCATCAAGCAAAACTATTATGTCACTTGGTTGTGTGGGGGTTGGCGCCACTCATTATGACGTCAGTAGAGTGTGTACGTGTTGGGGGGAAATAGGTATAAAAAAAAAAACTTGTTGACCTCCATATCTGTGTCGCGCACACACACACACACCACACACACACACACACACACACACACAGACAGAGAGACACACACAGACAGACAGAGAGACACACACAGACAGACAGAGAGACACACACACACAGACAGAGAGACACACACACAGAGACAGAGACACACAAACACAGAGACACACACAGAGACAGAGACACACACACAGAGACAGAGACACACACTAGTGATATGTGGGTTGACTCATAACCCGCTTGCCCCGATATTATATCCACGGGGCGGGCGGGTTTCGGGTCATTAAATATTGTTGTTATGTGTGATGATTCTGAGACACTATGCAAATTCGATGGTCACAAGACAGACTTCAAATAGGCCTGTGGCATGTCAAGGGAACTGTAGCCTACTGTTTAGATGGGTTAACTGGAAACTGAAATCTGGACGCTGACTGTAGGTCTATAACCTCTCAAATAGCTTTATTATTAACTCCTGCAGAATTAAGCATTTCTTGCAGTAAAATCATACACCAAATGTAGGCACAATTTGGACTTGGGAACAGGACTGGAGAAATAGGATTTCTTTCTTTCAGCGTCTTGAGAGAGAAAGCAAATGCGCAGTTAGATACCGTCTGTAGAGGTGCTGTCTTCATCAGCATCATAAAATTTGATAGTATTTCGGCCACATAAAATATGCATCCAATCAGAACTGAAATCTGATCAGAAACTCATCGGTTCGTTTTCACAGCTTTCTATTTCCTGACAACCGGTCAGACTGATGTCATCTGGACATCTTTTCACAGAAAATCTTTCCGTTTCTTTGTGTTACTGCATTTTCTCCCCAGTCACTAAATGTCTTTGCTCCGCGAATGAAGATGACAGAGAGAACTTTACTGACATCAACTAGATTGAAGCACTCATTCTATCGATCTATTACATTATTCTGTTGAGCAAGTGTTTATTTAGTCTTCTAGGGCAACATATAATGACAAGAGAGAAGCTACGTGTATATAATTATAGACAAAATATAGATAATTATAATTATAATCATAATATCTAAATTATTTTTAAAAAACAGTCCTGCCCCCCTATCAAAAAGTATGGGACTGTAGCCACATGCTCTATGTTTGGGGTCGGGTGCTGGCCTCAGACTTTCACATATAGTTGGGCAGTTGACGATGTTTTATTAGCAGTTGCAGGCGGGTGAACAAACAGCTGTCCCGCACACCGCTAACACACACACACACAGTAATGTTCACAAGCACCTCTTAACATCTTCAAAGCAAATACAATTTTATTTGTTACTTGTGCTGAATACAACAGGTGTAAACTTTACCGTGAAATGCTTACTTACGAGCCCTTAACCAACAATGCAGAGTAAAAGAAAACAATTTGCTAAATAAACTAAAGGTAACCCAATGAAATAACAATAACGAGGCTATTTACAGGGGGTATCGGTACTGAGTCAATGAGCAGGGGTACAGGTTAGTCCAGGTAGTTGAGGTAATATGTAGGTGGGGGTAAAGTGACTATGCATAGATAATAAACAGAGAGTAGCAGCACCGTATGTGAGAAATGTGAATGTATGTGTGTGGCGTCAATATGCAAGTGTGTGTGTGTGTGTGTGTGTGTGTGTGTGTGTGTGTGTGTGTGTGTGTGTGTGTGTGTGTGTGTGTGTGTGTGTGTGTGTGTGTGTGTGTGTGTGTGTGTGTGTGTGTGTGTGTGTGTGTGTGTGTGTTGGAGTGTCAGTGTAGTATGTTTCGGTGTGTGGTTAGCATCCAGTGGGTATACATCGAGCCTGTGCGAGAGACTCAGTGCAAAGAAATATGACTCAAATAAGGGGGTCAATGTAAATAGTTTGGGTGGCCATTTGATGAACTGTTCAGCAGTCTTGTGGCTTGGGGGTAGAAGCTGACCAGGAGCCTTTTCACATCCGCCTGATAAACAACCTCTTCACCCACACATGCACAAGCACGCACATACACCCTTTCCCACCCACTCTTAATACTAAGACTGTATATATATACTTAATACTGAACCCATGGTGGAACCTGGTGAGGAAGACATGGCGGAACCTGATGAGGAAGACATGGCAGAACCTAGTGAGGAAGACATGGCGGAACCTAGTGAGGAAGACATGGCGGAACCTAGTAAGGAAGACATGGCGGAACCTATTGAGGAAGACATGGTGGAACCTATTGAGGAAGACATGGTGGAACCTATTGAGGAAGACATGGTGGAACCTAGTGAGGAAGACATGGTGGAACCTGGTGAGGAAGACATGGTGGAACCTAGTGAGGAAGACATGGTGGAACCTGGTGAGGAAGACATGGTGAAACCTGGTGAGGAAGACATGGTGGAACCTAGTGAGGAAGACATGGTGGAACCTGGTGAGGAAGACATGGTGGAACCTGGTGAGGAAGACATGGCGGAACCTATTGAGGAAGACATGGTGGAACCTAGTGAGGAAGACATGGTGGAACCTGGTGAGGATGACATGGTGGAACCTAGTGAGGATGACATGGTGGAACCTATTGAGGAAGACATGGTGGAACCTATTGAGGAAGACATGGTGGAACCTATTGAGGAAGACATGGTGGAACCTAGTGAGGAAGACATGGTGGAACCTGGTGAGGAAGACATGGTGAAACCTGGTGAGGAAGACATGGTGGAACCTGGTGAGGAAGACATGGTGGAACCTATTGAGGAAGACATGGTGGAACCTAGTGAGGAAGACATGGTGGAACCTAGTGAGGAAGACATGGTGGAACCTAGTGAGGAAGACATGGTGGAACCTAGTGAGGAAGACATGGTGGAACCTGGTGAGGAAGACATGGTGGAACCTGGTGAGGAAGACATGGTGGAACCTAGTGAGGAAGACATGGTGGAACCTGGTGAGGAAGACATGGTGGAACCTAGTGAGGAAGACATGGTGGAACCTAGTGAGGAAGACATGGTGGAACCTGGTGAGGAAGACATGGTGGAACCTGGTGAGGAAGACATGGTGGAACCTAGTGAGGAAGACATGGTGGAACCTAGTGAGGAAGACATGGTGGAACCTAGTGAGGAAGACATGGTGGAACCTAGTGAGGAAGACATGGTGGAACCTGGTGAGGAAGACATGGTGGAACCTAGTGAGGAAGACATGGTGGAACCTGGTGAGGAAGACATGGTGGAACCTGGTGAGGAAGACATGGTGGAACCTGGTGAGGTGGAAACACTGACAAACTGCCCTGTCTTCAAAGTCCCTACGTCTGCTGCTGTTAGTCCAGTGATGATTATGAGGCCAGCCAGGGACATGTTGCTATTGATGTGGCGTTGATGTGGCTATTCTTCCCACAGTGGTTGAGGCCAGGGATTTTCTGTTGAGTTTACGACACTGCTTCTGCTGGTTTTGAAGCCATATTGACCCAGAAACCCCTAGCCACAGCTGGGCATAGCGTTCTCTGTCAGAACACACACTGTGAGGGTTTTGTTGTTCTTCTGTCAGACTCTGTACTGGGGATTTTCTCTCTGAACTGTGAGTTGCTGTGAAAATTGGGCATCTTTTTGTGCAACCCCTAATGCCTTTTGGAGACTCTCCCTCCCTCTCTGTTCCCCCTCCTCTCTCCCCTGTCAGACTCTGTACTGGTGTCTAAGTCTTGATGTAGTTGACAGAACAGAGTAAGTTGTTTACTGTCAAATCCTCTGAGCTTTTGGTAAATCCACTTGTTTCTGTGGGATTGAGGTCGTTGCTTATGTCTCCAGTGATTTCATTCCCCCACTGGGCACAGACATCAGTTCAATGTCTAGTTTTTAGTTACATTTGGTTGAGTGTCAACTAACGTGAATTCAACAAAACAATTCCCCATGTCATTGGATTTAGGTTAAAAGTTGGCTGAAGAAAATACAACATTCCCTTATGTTGATGACTTTTTGCAAATCCAATCAGTTGATTCAACTTCATCACATTGATCATTTTTTGTTGTGTAAATGATGTGATTCAAGCAGTCTTTGCCAAGTGGACAGTTACCGTATGTACCCCACTTCCATTTTCCCAGTGTCTGTAAAGTAACATTAGCTTAGTGCAATCACCTGTGTGTGTTTGTGTGCTGTACTCGTGCCCTATGTGAGTTGTATACTGGTACGGTCATATGCAATTGGTTGAATAGGTGCTAGTATCTCTCCAGGTGTCGCCATCCACTGTGTCAGAACACACTGACACACTCTCCAGTCTGAAGCGTGTGTCTGGACCAGGGCAGGGTTAGACTAGTGATTGACCTACTCCCTCATAAGCTTGGATGTTCTTCTTGCAGCGTAGAGACCCAGACACACACACACACACAACCCTCCTCCTGCATTACAACATCATGTTGAGGCTTTATGAAGGAAGGCCTAACTGGAAACATCTGCTCTTCTCTACCTCTCACATCTGTATATATAAACAACCCGGGGGGTGGTCCTAATATGTGTGTGTGTCCTAATATGTGTGTGTGTGTGTCGCAATGTGTGTGTGTGCGTGTGCGTGTGGGTGTATATGTACGTGTGTATCAGGTGATGGTGAGGTCAAACAGACACTGATCTGAATCTAAACACTAACAGAGAGACTAAACACCACAAACAGAGAATAAACAACGAATAGCTACAATCTGCAGCTAGCTGTCAGTCCTTACTAGGGATGGGCACGGTTATTCCAATATCCAAACGTACTTCAGTATTCAATTACCCGGGAGAGTATAAAAAATATATATATTAAAAAGATAGGCCTATTTTAATGAAAAGGCTTTGTCTAAAATGTAATTCAATTATCTATGACATTGCTACATACAAGGACAGACATTTTAATAAAGCAACGGTTTTCTGACAGTTTTTCACGCGTAGCTTGTTATCGTCGTTAATCAAAGCAGCACCACAGTGAGGCTCCAAGTGAAGTGGGAGATTTCTAATAATGCTGAATGGAATTAGAATTACAGAATGAAGTTGGCTAAATGAGAAGGAGTGGGCTACAATGATCAACCAACAGGGAGACTGTTGTTTAATATGACTGGAGTTGTTGTAGACAAGGACGCGGGGAGCGCAGCAGAAAACATCAATTAGCCTTGCTAGCTAGCTAACTGGCATGTGTACTTAGCTAGTTTCTTTATATCGATTTGATGCAGTCAAGAAACACACGAGCAGATAGGATGATCTCTCTCTCTCTATGTCAGACACACCAGCCCCTTCTCCTCTAGCACCCCTCCCCCATCTATCTGCTGAAACAACAAGCACAGTGGACCACCTCTCCTGAGTCGCGCAAGTCCCCACTCATGTACTTCAACTATCCAGATTTACCAAGGGGGAAAAATCAGGATATTATAAGAATAGTGAAATCATTTCCAAGTCTCATCCCTAGTTCTCACTACATGATACCATATCACTGCATGATACCTCAGTAGGAAATGATGGAGCTTAAGATGGGAATCTGATCCATATTCATGTGTCCTCCTCGGTCCTCCTCTGCAGGGCTGCTGGTGCAGCAGTGGAAGAGAATCTGCGTGGGAATAAATGGATGTAGAGAACATGGTGTGGGGTTAGGGTCAAGGTCAGAGGTTAGGATTGAATAAACACAGATACAAGGCAGGGAGGCAGGGAGGGAGGGAGAGAATAATGATAGAGAGCTGGAGTAGAGTGAAAGAGTGTTGTGTTGAAGGAGAGAGAAAAAGACTGAAGCAGTAAGAGGAAGGAGGTGAGAGAACGAGAGAGGGAAGAGATAAGAGAGAGAGAGTTGTGTGTTAGAGGATGTGTTCTTGGGTGCCAGCTATAAAGCAGATAGAGGATCCATGACTAATGGATCCAGTGGACAACTGCTTTGTAAATACAGTTGTAGAGTACAATGATGACACACACACTTCTCTCTTTTATCTGTTGAAGCACAACAGGTTGTTCTGGATCATATGAACTTCATAAATCCCTTCTTTCACCTCTTCTCTTTCTTTTCTCCAATTCCCACATTTCTCATCTCTCCATCTGCAAAGGGATTTTGCAAATGTTGTTTTTGTCTTGCCTCATTGTTTTGATGTAATTGTGTGGGTAGTTTTCTGCCAGTTTTTCTCTGTGTGAGAACTTGTGTAAAGTATCATCTGGCTCTTTGCCGTCTCACATTGGGTCTCAGTCTGTCTCACGTCAGTTCTCAGTAATGGGATAAAGATGACTGGGGTCGGCTCCACTCGAGAGGGACACAGTACAGGAGTCTTCTGGAGTCTGGAGCCACTCAGCTGAGAAGAGAGCTGAAAGCACAAAGCGGCTGGGTTACAACACTCATCTCCTGGGCCCATATTCACTAAGTGTCTCAGAGTATGAGTGCTGATCTGAAATCAGTTTTTTTTGCTTTTAGATCCTAATATATGTATTTATATGGAGAGGTGGGACCTGATCCTAGATCAGCACTCTGAGACTATTTGTGAATACAGGCCATGGTCTGTAGGCTGTCACTGAACCACTGAGACTGATCTCATGTCTCACCTTTACCTAATCGCTCAGTGACTCTCTTCCACCCAAAAAGAAGGCTATAGATATATAATCATGTCCCATATGGAATAATGTAGTGTTTCCTCATCTGTACTGTGGTAATGGTGAGTCATGGCAAAGCAATGTGTCCTATTTCTTTCTAAAACATGAACGCCAGTAACCCAGTGTTTATCAGTCCCAGTGCTATACACCTTCTCCCCCATCTCTTCTGTTCTTCCCTCCATCTCCACTCCAGTCTCCTCTCCAGCCCCCTCTTCCCCAGTCCCTGCTGAAAGCCAGCTGTGTTATGTCCAGATGTGGGCGTCTGGAGGGGCCAAGGGGGGTAGGGGGGCCTGGGGCTAGGGCTGAGGAATGCCTGGAGTTGGAGCTGGTTGGGGGGAGGGGTTTAGGGGGAGTGTGGGTGGAATTTGGCCCGTTGGGGTGTGTGTGTGTGTGTGTGTGAATACAGACGTGTCTTCCCTCTGTTATCTCTCCAGGCATGACTGCATGGCCGGCACCGGGGTCATTCCCCCTGTTAACCCAACAGACAACACACACAAACATACACTGTGTTGAAATGTTGAATGTTTAGGTTTTGTGTGGCCTTTGGCACACATCAGGGGAGATGGTTGCTCAACACCCCCCTACCCCTCTATGCTCTGGTCTGCCCTGGTGATTAGGAATGGATCCCACAGCACAGACACACACAGCTATGTAGTTTAGAGGTATGTTTGCTAACCACACACAGGCTCTCTCTCACACACACACACACACACATAATAGTGATGTAACAATAAAGCTCTCAGAATAGTGCGTATGTTCTTCTAACCAGGAAGGGATCGATACACTGCTGCCCACTCATCATAACCTAACTGTGGGAACCGCAGAGAGAGAGATGGATGGAAGGATAGAGGGAATGAGAGAGCGAGTCAGAGAGAGAGAGAGATGAGAATTGTTGTATTTGACTGTTTCTGATGTACCGTGCTCTTAGGTGTTGTGAAAGGCACTTAAAATAGATTGTGCTATTATTGTAATTATGAGAGAGAGGGAGAGAGAATCTATTGTTCAGTTGTAGTTGACAGGTCTTTGTAATGAGATCCATACAGCTGTACTACTTGCTCCATCAAGCACCTCTCCTCTTAAACCCTACTCACCCTACAAGCATGCCCTCCAACATACAGTAACCCCAGTGTCCTGGCTAAATATCCTGTCTGGTCCTCATAACGTCATGGACACCTAATCATCCCCAGCTTCCAATTGACTCATTAATCCCTCCCCTTTCCCCTGTAACTATTGCCCAGGTCGTTGCTGTAAATGAGAATAATTTCCCAGTCAACTTATCTGATCTTTTTTTAATACAACTAAAATAAGGGTTAAATACAAACATCCACCACACACACTCTTTTCCACACATTCAACCTCTTAATTTCACCATCTCCCAACCTCCATCTCTGTTAAACCCCCATTACCAATTAAATCCTACTCACTGCCTCGCAGCTGCTTATAGTACAGCCAAACAGGGAGAGACATTGATCCTATATATCATCAGCTCTGATCTTGGATCAGTTTCTCTGGATCCCATTGTCTCAGCCCACAGATGGAGCTTCGGGATCAGTGTGATTCCAGCAATCCCTTTCTGCATTTAACCTTTTACTGCAGTGGGCTACATCAAAGTCACACAGAGTGTTTCTTGGTAGTCTTAAACAAATCGACTTTGAAACCAAAGTATACACCATGGTTATGAGCTTAAGGAAAAAAAGACACCTGTACCATGTCAGATATAGTTTGCATCCCAATATTACACTTTATATACGTCACAGAAGACTGACATATAATTAAAACGTTTCACATAAACACCGGGGTTTCAGCTGTAAGAGAAAAAGTGTATTAATTATGAAGTTATTAAAAATATTAATCACATTCCACCCATGGGGCCACTAGAGGGCGATTTCATCATTTGACTGCAGGAAAGGGCTACGAGACTGTGGAGTTCAGACCAGAATTACGCTTTAGGTATGTACTGGGATAGATTGAAGTAATGCTTTGTATCCCTATGGATGAGTGGAAATGCTATGGATCCAGCCATCCCTCTGTGGGTTCCAGGGAATGTGGAGGGGGCTGGATCAGATTGGAATCAGGCTTTGAATTCCTGTGTCGGGGTGTGGACTGGACTGGGATAAATTGGAATGATGTTTTGTACATGGACTGTGATAAATGGGATGGGAATAATGCTCTTTATCCCCATGGATGAGTGGGAATGCTTTGGAATGCTACAGACACTCAGCTGCTCCCAAACTCAGGGATTAACTCATGGGGCGTTCAGGTGACATGCATGAATTACATGGGCCCCAATGCAATGTGGATGGGAGGACATTGTGGACGCAGAGAGGAATTCAACCTAATTGATTCAACATGCTTTTTGAGACGTATTTTTGGGAAGCACTGCCTGAAATTCATGGTGTCATATTATTGTGAAAGAAAGAATGCTTTGATTAAAACTGAACCATGCTGGTTGGATTGTCAGATTTTAATTGAAAAGGTAAATTGTGATTTGGATTAACACATTAGTGGTGTAGATGGTATCTATCCTCCTCGCTATCTCTCCCTCTATATACTTTCTCTCTCTTTCACCCACTCTTTCTTTTTTCTCCCACTCTATCTTTCTCTCGCTGTCTCTTTCACACACACACAATCTCTCCCTCTCAGTTACCATCAGTGTACATGCTGTTGGGCCTCATGTTTCTTGGCAGGGGGTGTTGGTGCTCTCGCCTCTTACACACACACACAAACCAGGGTTTCTGTCCCCAACTGTCATAGGACCGATGTTGTCATCTGGGGGCCTCCCGGGGTGTGCTTGTGTCTCTTCGAGGTCACGTGTCACCCCTCGTCACCCAACACCCCTCAGAGGGCCCAGTCTGCTCCCACCCACTCTAAAACACACACACACACACACACACACACACACACACACACACACACACACACACACACACACACACACAGCAGAGGGGTGGCTGCTCCAAACTGATAACATGGGTGTGGAGCTGCCTGTGTGACACACATCATAACACTAGAGTTGAGGGAACGAAAGAGGCAGGGGAGAGAAAGTAGGTAGTTGAGAGAGGAGTTCAAATGGAGAGACATTGAAAATGAATGAGAGATAAAGCGAAAGAGTGAGATATTGAGGCCAAGAGAAAAATTTGGAAAATTAGAGATATTGAGACAGAGGGAAATAGATGGAAAATGAGAGCTAGATGGAAAGAGAGAGAGATATTGAGACCGAGACAAAAATATAGAAGATTTGAGTTATTGAGACAGACAGAAAGAGAGAGATATTGAGACAGGGAGAAACAGACAGAAAGAGAGAGATATTGAGACAGAGAGAAACAGACAGAAAGACAAATGGGTGGAAATAAATCCAGGGTAAAGGTCTTAGCCAGCTGTTTGGATTCCTCACTCTGTTGGAAAACTAACAGAAAAACAGAAAATTAGTCAACCCAATATGGCTGTTTTCAGTTACATGATATTCATATCAAGGTCATCTCCATGCAGTCTGATGCTGAGGGAGATCTGATAGTTTACAAGTCTGGCAATGGTTTAGCTTGATTTACGAACAGAAATGCACGCAGTCTTTTAGCCCCCAACTGTAATCCACAATGAACTTGAAAGAAAGAAAGAAAGAAAGAAAGAAAGAAAGTCAATCAGTCAGTCAGTCAGTCAGTCAGTCTGTCTGTCTGTCTGTCTGTCTGTCTGTCTGTCTGTCTGTCTGTCTGTCTTTCTGTCTGTCTGTCTGTCTGTGTCTAGAATGACAGGAAGATGACAATGTGTAAGTCACTGATTACGTAGTGAGACAACACCTTGTCTCTCTGTCCATAGCTGCTTGTTTTGTCAGTTTGTCAGTTACTGCCTTTGGATTTCTTGGAAATAAGGACCTCCAAACAAACCTCTTGTATTCAAGATGGCTGCTGTGTCTCAGATATCTATGGTAACACTGATGACTGGTTGAGTCAGACATAGAATGCACAGAAATTGACCGATTTTTCAGAAACCGTCTGGAACTGTTTTGCCTTTTTTGATAATAATGAATAAGATTATAGGAACAGGGGGGACCTGATCCTAGATCATCACTCCTGAGACGCTTTTTGAAGACAAGCTCTGATATTGTTATTCTACAGGAAACTGAATGAACCCACCATTATGGTTAGCAATGGAATATTCCATCCCAGCATGCCAAGGTTAGCTACTTAGCTTTGTTTTAAATTGTCAAATCTATTCAATGCTAAATGGCTGTGTCTGAAAGGTTACTAGGAGGTCGATTCAATATGTAGCGCAGAAGATCAGAGTTATAGCGCAATTCACATTGAAAAGCAATGTTTCCACATTAGCAGAGATTGCATTTGCGGTAAAATGCTGCATATGTCGGCTCAATCGGAAATTACCTTTAAAATTCAACTGTGCTACAATGCAGATGTTCTGTGCTACAATGCAGATGTACGGATTGAATCAAGCCCTAGCTGTCCTCCAATTGGCTTTAAGAGACATTGAGGAAACAAATAAACGGGGCACAGGGTCATTATTAACCAAATGGAAGAAAACAGAATGAAACGGTGATGAACTACATGTACTTTGTCCAATGAGAAACGCTAATGTTTATTTTCTGCTGCAAAAAGTTTTAAAACATTTTCAGTTGCTGGTCCTTATGAAGGCAACCCTGGTGTTATCTCCTAGCTGGGCCACAACGACTTCTTTCTTCTCCTTTCCTCAGTCTGCTGTTCATTATCCTTTAGTTCTGTGTTGTAAAGAAGCACTGTATAAACAAAGTTTGATGGACTGATGCACTGTGGGACTCGTGGATCCTCCTGGTTGTGATTGGTCACGGTGCAGACTTCCTGCCTGTATGTCCGTCTGTCTCATAGGGGTTTTAGAAGGCTGTGATCAGCATGCACCTGAGGAGAGAGAGAGAGGGAACTGGGGAGTGAGGGAGTGTGGAGGAAAGAGTGAATGGAAGAGAGAGGGAGTGGAGTGGTGGTGAAGAGAGAAAATTAAGAAGATGGAGAATAACGGGGAAAGATAACTGAGGAGAGAGAGAGAATGCAGCAACATGGTCCAGTATTTCAGTGAGGTGGAACATATCTGCATGACTAACAGAGGATCTCTCTCTCTCTCATTGAGATATTTTAATGAACATGTCCTAATGGAGTTGAACGTGACTCCTACCCTGTACCTAGTTGCTCCCAGTTGATCCAACCATAGAGAGGTGTCCCTGACTCCCTGCGCTGCTGTCCTAGAAAGCCACCAAGCTAGAAAGAACATGTTAATTAGCTAGCGTGTGATGCTGGGCTGGGTTTCTATAGTCATGTGTTCTGTTGTGCTTCAGCAGCCCTGTCTCCCAGATCACTGGGGATTGGAGCCTTTCCAAGCTGAACAGGTGACATGCTTTGACAAGAATAAGATGTGCTGCCATCACAATATTGTCTGGCGTTCGCCGGTTGACCTGTCTGACCCTGTCTTGTTTTTGTGAACATGATTGTTTTGCACAGAAATAAGATACAGTGTACTTGGAACCAAAGCCGTGTGTGTGTGTGTGTGTGTGTGTGTGTGTGTGTGTGTGTGTGTGTGTGTGTGTGTGTGTGTGTGTGTGTGTGTGTGTGTGTGTGTGTGTGTGTGTGTGTGTGTGTGTGTGTGTGTGTGTGTGTAGCGATAGTGGGCAATGCCATATCAGTTGTATTAGTCTCATTTAAATCATTCATCTACTGCTGAACATAACACTCAGCTAGTTCCTCTGACTGTTCACATGTTGACAACTGTAAAGTCAAAACCATGTGACAGTTTGGCTGAAGGTGTTTGGAGAATACATTATAACACACACACACACACACACATACTGTCTTTCTTTCCCTGCCAGCTATCCGTGTTAGTGAAAAACCGTTAGGACCTTCACATAATGATAAGGTTCAGGAGAATATATCACTGTGGTGGTATAAATAATGTAGTAACAACATAACCATATCTGGAATCTAATAAGACAACCACTCATTCCCTCTTCTTCTTATCTATTGCTGCATGTTCTATTACTGCATGTTCTATTACTACATGTTCTATTGCTGCATGTTATATTACTATATGTTCTATTACTGCATGTTCTATTGCTATATGTTCTATTACTATATGTTCTATTACTACATGTTCTATTACTACATGTTCTATTGCTATATGTTCTATTACTACATGTTCTATTACTGCATGTTCTATTACTACATGTTCTATTGCTACATGTTCAATTACTACATGTTCTATTGCTACATGTTCTATTGCTATATGTTCTATTGCTACATGTTCTATTACGACATGTTCTATTACTATATGTTCTATTACTGCATGTTCTATTGCTGCATGTTCTATTGCTGCATGTTCTATTACTATAGGTTCTATTACTATAGGTTCTATTACTATAGGTTCTATTACATGTTCTATTACTATATGTTCTATTACATGTTCTATTACTATATGTTCTATTACTATATGTTCTATTACTACATGTTCTATTACTACATGTTCTATTGCTACATGTTCTATTGCTACATGTTCTATTGCTACATGTTCTATTGCTACATGTTCTATTGCTACATGTTCTATTGCTACATGTTCTATTGCTACATGTTCTATTGCTACATGTTCTATTACGACATGTTCTATTACTATATGTTCTATTACTGCATGTTCTATTACTGCATGTTCTATTACTGCATGTTCTATTACTACATGTTCTATTACTACATGTTCTATTACTGCATGTTCTATTACTGCATGTTCTATTACTATATGCTATATTACTACATGTTCTATTACTGCATGTTCTATTGCTGCATGTTCTATTGCTGCATGTTCTATTACTATAGGTTCTATTACTATAGGTTCTATTACTATAGGTTCTATTACATGTTCTATTACTATATGTTCTATTACATGTTCTATTACTATATGTTCTATTACTATATGTTCTATTACTACATGTTCTATTACTACATGTTCTATTGCTACATGTTCTATTGCTACATGTTCTATTGCTACATGTTCTATTGCTACATGTTCTATTGCTACATGTTCTATTGCTACATGTTCTATTGCTACATGTTCTATTACTACATGTTCTATTGCTGCATGTTCTATTGCATGTTCTATTACTACATGTTCTATTACTACATGTTCTATTGCTACATGTTCTATTGCTACATGTTCTATTACGGCATGTTCTATTGCTGCATGTTCTATTGCTATATGTTATATTACTACATGTTCTATTACTACATGTTCTATTACTACATGTTCTATTGCTATATGTTCTATTACTACATGTTCTATTACTGCATGTTCTATTACTATATGTTCTATTACTATATGTTCTATTACTATATGTTCTATTACTGCATGTTCTATTGCTGCATGTTCTATTGCTGCATGTTCTATTGCTGCATGTTCTATTGCTGCATGTTCTATTACTACATGTTCTATTACTACATGTTCTATTGCTACATGTTCTATTGCTACATGTTCTATTGCTACATGTTCTATTGCTACATGTTCTATTGCTGCATGTTCTATTGCTATATGTTATATTACTACATGTTCTATTACTACATGTTCTATTACTACATGTTCTATTACTACATGTTCTATTGCTATATGTTCTATTACTATATGTTCTATTACTGCATGTTCTATTACTATATGTTCTATTACTGCATGTTCTATTACTGCATGTTCTATTACTACATGTTCTTTTACTGCATGTTCTATTGCTATATGTTCTATTGCTATATGTTCTATTACTGCATGTTCTATTACTGCATGTTCTATTACTGCATGTTCTATTACTGCATGTTCTATTACTGCATGTTCTATTACTGCATGTTCTATTACTACATGTTCTTTTACTGCATGTTCTATTGCTATATGTTCTATTGCTACATGTTCTATTGCTACATGTTCTATTACTACATGTTCTATTGCTACATGTTCTATTGCTACATGTTCTATTGCTACATGTTCTATTGCTACATGTTCTATTGCTACATGTTCTATTGCTACATGTTCTATTACGACATGTTCTTTTGCATGTTCTATTACGACATGTTCTATTGCATGTTCTATTACGACATGTTCTATTGCATGTTCTATTACTATATGTTCTATTACTACATGTTCTATTACTACATGTTCTATTGCTACATGTTCTATTGCTACATGTTCTATTGCTACATGTTCTATTACTACATGTTCTATTACTACATGTTCTATTACTACATGTTCTATTACTACATGTTCTATTACTTTCCTCTCTCTCTTGATGTCTCTCTCTGACCCTATCATCCAGTCTTTCTGCTCTCGCTTTATCCTCAGCCTCCCTGGTCTCTGTCTCTCTGTCCATCTGTCTGCCTCACTCTCTCTGTCGCTCTGTCTCAATTCAATTTCAATTCAAGGGCTTGGCAATGAAAACGTATGTTTTCATTGCCAAAGCAAGTGAAATAGATAATAATAATAAAAAAAAATTGATAATAATAATAATAAAACATTTACAGTAAACATTACACTTACAAAAGTTCCAAAAGAATAAAGATATTTCAAATGTCATTATGTCTATATACAGTGTTGTAATGATGTGCTAATTGTTAAAGTACAAAAGGGAAAATAAATTAACATAAATATAGGTTATATTTACAATGGTGTTTGTTCTTCACTGGTTGTCCTTCTCTTGTGGCAACAGGTCACAAACTATGCTGCTGTAATGGCACACTGGTATTTCACCTAATAGATATGGGAGTTTATCAAAATTTGTTTTCAAATTCTTTGTGGGTCTGTGTAATCTGAGGGAAATAGGTGTCTCTAATATGGTCATACATTTGGCAGGAGGTTAGGAAGTGCAGCTCAGTTTCCACCTCATTTTGTGGGCATTGTGCACATAGCCTGTCTTCTCTTGAGAGGCAGGTCTGCCTACGGCGGCCTTTCTTAATAGCAAGGCTATGCTCACTGAGTCTGTACATAGTCAAAGCTTTCCTTAAGTTTGGGTCAGTCACAGTGGTCAGGTATTCTGCCACTGTGTACTCTCTGTTTAGGGCCAAATAGCATTCTAGTTGCTCTGTTTTTTTGTTAATTCTTTCCAATGTGTCAAGTAATTATATTTTTGTTTTCTCATGATTTGGTTGGGTCTAATTGTGTTGCTGTCCTGGGGCTCTGTGGGGTCTGTTTGTGAACAGAGTCCCAGGACCAGCTTGCTTAGGGGCCTCTTCTCCAGGTTCATCTCTCTGTAGGGGAAGGCGTTTTGTTATGGAAAGTTTGGAAATCGCTTCCTTTTAGGTGGTTGTAGAATAGAAAGTCTCTTTTCTCAATTTTGATAATTAGCAGGTATCGGCCTAATTCTGCTCTGCATGCATTATTTGGTGTTTTACCTTGTACACTGAGGATTTGGTGTTATTCCTATTTCTGTGAATTCTTGGTTGGTGAGCGAACCTCAGACCTCACAACCATGAAGGGCAATGGATCCTATAATTGATTCAAGTATTTTTAGCCAGATCCTAATTGGTACGTATGTCACATTTTATGTTCCTTTTGATGGCATAGAAGCCCTTCTTGCCTTGTCTCTCAGCTCGTTCACAGCTTTGTGGAAGTCACCTGTGGCGCTGATGTTTAGGCCGAGGTATGTATCGTTTTTTGTGTGCTCTAGGGCAACGGTGTCTAGATGGAATTTGTATTTGTGGTCCTGGAAACTGGACCTTTTCTGGAACACCAGTATGTTTACTCTATTTGATGATAAACCAGAGGAGGAGGCCATGAAAACAGATCCCAGCATGCTTGTCCCAGCCTGCAGAACACACACACAATTACACTCAACTCACACACACACGCCGCTGCCTCAGTAATACACACACACACCGCTGCCTCAGTAATACACACACACACCGCTGCCTCAGTAACACACACACACACCGTTGCCTCAGTAATACACACACACACCGCTGCCTCAGTAATACACACACACACCGTTGCCTCAGTAACACACACACACACCGCTGCCTCAGTAACACACACACACACACCGCTGCCTCAGTAATACACACACACACCGCTGCCTCAGTAATACACACACACACCGTTGCCTCAGTAATACACACACACACACACCGTTGCCTCAGTAACACACACACACACCGCTGCCTCAGTAATACACACACACACCGCTGCCTCAGTAATACACACACACACACCGCTGCCTCAGTAATACACACACACACCGCTGCCTCAGTAATACACACACACACCGCTGCCTCAGTAATACACACACACACCGCTGCCTCAGTAACACACACACACACACCGCTGCCTCAGTAACACACACACACACACCGCTGCCTCAGTAACACACACACACACACCGCTGCCTCAGTAATACAGGGGGTTATTACGTAATACAGCCAGTGGGAAAAACAATTAGCTGCCTGACCTCTGTCTCTCCTTTCTTCTTCTTCTCCTTTCTCTCTCTCCTCTCTTTCTCTCTCTCCTCTCTTACTCTTTCTCTTTCTCTTTCTCTCTCTCCTCTTTCTCCCTCCCCTCAGATTCAGCAATGGGAGAACTGTGTGTGACAGACACACACACACATTCTCTATTTGAGGACAGAACATCTATGCACAGAATCTCAGAGATACAGCAATTTTGCTATTTCAGACTGGCCTTACCAAACTACCCTCATTATGATGACTAGTTTTGTTTAGGCCCATGACTATAGTTACACATAATGTCATGTTAATGCATAGCCGCACAGATATGAATAGACTTTGTGTTGTGGTTCTCCTGTAATTACTTTTAACACCTAATGAGATTGTGTCTGATTTTGAAAACTACTAACTGTTGACCCGTTGATGACCTCTTATCTGACCCTTTACCTGAAGGCCACACCCCCAAGGTGAGACCCGTCGATATCAGTTCAACTGGCCGTGTTGGTTACACTACTGTCACCATGACAATACCTTGTACTCATGACATCAGCAATGTGCTACTGCTGAGGGCACGTTCACTCTATGATGATTAGCTTGCCATGATGTCACTAGGGGTTGTAACGTGTTCTGTACTATCCTGTGCAGTTAGTGTCTTTACAGAAAATGTTACAACCCTTTCTCCAGTTTTACTTGAGCAGGAATACTTGCCATGGAAAGTACAATGACAAGCTTGACATTCAGGAATAATCTTAGGAAATCTCATATTACATTTTTGGCATTTCTTTGGACTCTTATGGCCTAAAGGTGAGTGTGCGAGGCGTCTGTGTGATTTATTTTAGAATGCATGGTTTTGAATTATAATGACCTAACCGGAGCCGGGAGGGCGGGTTCTCCGCTTTGATGCCTCACTCAATTACAACGTGTCTCACTTATTTCAACTGGAAGAGGTAGCGAAGTGTTGAGGCTTTACCATGGTACATTAGACCAATTCATCCACTAATGGAAACACAACATCGCTATCAGCAAAGATGATTGGAGATATGGACTCCTGCTAGCATACAGCTTGTCCCGTCCTTTCCACAGCCTCGCTCTGCTTGCTCAGCCTGTTTTCCGCTTTACTCAAATGTTTCCATATACAGTATGTGTGTATCACAGGGGGCTACTTAGGGGAGGACGGCTCATAGTAAAGCCATGTGTTTGATCTGTCGGAGACCGTTCCATTAATTCCGTTCCAGCCATTACTATGAGCCGGTCCGTCCCAATGAAGGTGTTTATGGTTTTCAGGACACACTGTAACCTTTAGGGCTCATAAGAAATGTGATCCTCTTCTCCAGAGGATATTGGGGTAACATTAATCCCCTAAGGGAAATCATACAGCTGAATACATCGATGACAGCACACACACACATTAGGGATTCCCCTACTAGGTTACAGACAAAACATCACCACACACACGCATGCGCACACAAACACACACAGTCTTGTAAAACTGACCTTAAGGGGACACACAATTCAGTCCCATTCAATATCCTATTTTTCCTTACACCTAACCCTAAACCTAACCCTAACCTGTACCCTAACCCTAACATTAACTTCTTGAGAATACAGGGGGTGCTGTTTTCGCATTAGCATAATTTGCTCTACAGATTAAACTGCCTCTTATTCAATTATTGCTCTTACTATATGCATATAATTAATACCATTGGATAGAAAACAATCTCTAGTTTCAAAAACCGTTTCAATTTTGTCTCTGAGAGAAATACAAGTCATTTGACAGCACTTTCCCTGACCAAGAAGTAGAATGCAAGATGTCTATGCTCGCTTCAACGCTCTGCCTATATATGGTCACGCCACCTATGACCCGAAACACACTTCATTCGCCTTCCTCTGGGTGTCAAGAGGACGTCAGAGGAGAAATTTTTTGTTTATCTTGTTCTGACGTGAAATAAGACCTATTTCTTTGGCGTGACCGACAACTTCCGGTTCTCTGAATCGCGCGACTTGGAGGTGCGATTGTCTACTGTTTTGCTGCCGTTACGGATGAAAACTATCTCCGTCTCGAATTTTGTTTGATACATGTGACCATATCATCGTAATGTATGTTTTTTCAATATAGTTTAATCAGATTATTTGAATTTTTTCGGGAGTTTTGCGGGGTTCCGTTCTCTGATTTTATTTTCGTTTGAGAGATCCGTGCCACTCGACCAGTACCAATGCTAAATGAAGTGGGAAAGTTGCCATTCTGAATCGAAACAAGGACTCATCTGGACAAAGGACACCTTAATCAACATTCTGATGAAAGATCAGCAATAGTAAGACCCAATTTACGATGTTATTTCATATATCTGTCGTGCATGTGAACTGGTCGTGGGCGCCCAGCTGGTTCTGCCTGGCGTAGCTATGCTAATTTAGCGCTACATTTTGTTTTCGCTATAAAACATTTAATAAATCTGAAATATTGTTTGGATTCACCAGATGTTGGGCTTTCAATATCTGTACGCTGTGTATTTTTCTGAAATGTTTTAAGATGAGTAATTAGTTATATGACGTTGGTCTCTGTAATTGTTCTGGCTGCGTCGGCACTATTTCAGATTGCAGCTGCAATGTAGAACTGTGATTTATACCTGAAAAATGCACATTTTTCAAAAAAAAACTATGCTATACCATAAATATGTTATCAGACTGTCATCTTATGAAGTTGTTTCTTGGTTAGTGGCTATATATATTTTTATTTAGTCGAATTAGTGATAGCTACTGACGCAGGAAAAAACTGTTGGAGTAAAAAAATGGTGTCTTTTGCTAACGTGGTTAGCTAATAGATTTACATATTAAAAATCTGAAATGGTGGCTTTATTCACAAGATCTGTATCTTTCATCTGGTGTCTTGGACTTGTGATTTAATGATATTTAGATGCTACTATTTAATTGTGACGCTATGCTAGCGATGCTAATCAGTGTGTGGGGGGGGGGGGGGGGCGGGGGGTGCTCCCGGATCCGGGGTAGAGGCTCGTTAGAGGTTAACCCGATAACCTAACCTTAACCCAAAAACTAACCCTAAAACTAACCCTAGCTCCTAACCGCAAACCTAATTCTAACCCTGACACTAATTCTAACCTTAACCCCCTAGAAATAGCATTTGACCTTGTGGGGACCAACAAACTGTGTCCAGTTGGTCAAATTTGTTTACTATTCTTGTGGGGACATCTGGTCCTTCTTCTGGTCCCCACAAGTATAGTTAAACACGTCCACACACACACACACACTTATGATACACCACATTCACACACACAGGAACACACACACATTCACTTCACACACACACACACTGGCTGGCACCGTCCTGAGTAGTGGTACTAGACAGAGAGTCAATGATCCTTGGTAGTGACGGGGTTAACAGTGGTCATGATCCAACTATCCCAGCAGTCTCTTAGTGAATAATTCAACAACAGCGGCGATCTAATTTCATCAACCACAAACACACACACACACACGTACACAGCCAGTGGTCACATTTGAGAAAAACACACACACACATTGACACATGTTCCATCATAATCTTACTCACATACACCACATACTGTACAGACACACACCACATACTGTACAGACACACACACCACATACTGTACAGACACACACACCACATACTGTACACACACACACCACATACTGTACACACACACACACACCGTACACACACACACACCCCACATACTGTACAGACACACACACCGTACAGACACACCACATACTGTACAGACACACACACACACACGTACACAGCCAGTGGTCACATTTGAGAAAACACACACACACACATTGACACATGTTCCATCATAATCTTACTCACATACACCACATACTGTACAGACACACACACCACATACTGTACAGACACACACACCACATACTGTACACACACACCGTACACACACACACACCCCACATACTGTACAGACACACACACACACCGTACAGACACACCACATACTGTACAGACACACACACACACACCGTACAGACACACCACATACTGTACAGACACACACACACCATATACACACACACCACATACAGTACACACACACACACCACATACTGTACAGACACACACACACACACACTGTACAGACACACACATACACACTG
Source organism: Salvelinus fontinalis (assembly GCF_029448725.1). Lineage (NCBI taxonomy): Eukaryota > Metazoa > Chordata > Actinopteri > Salmoniformes > Salmonidae > Salvelinus > Salvelinus fontinalis. The sequence goes on from NW_026600542.1 coordinate 117,995, forward strand.
TACATACACACACACACACACACACACCGTACATACACACACACCACATACTGTACAGACACACACACCGTATAGACACACACACCACATACTGTACAGACACACACACACCGTATAGACACACACACCACATACTGTACACAGACACACCACATACTGTACAGACACACACACACACACCGTATAGACACACACACCACATACTGTACACACACACCACATACTGTACACACACACCACATACTGTACAGGACTGGGGGTCTCATACAAACATAGACACACACATCAGACAGACACACACATCAGACAGACAGACAGACAGACAGACAGACAGACAGACAGACAGACAGACAGACAGACAGACAGACAGACAGACAGACAGACAGGAAGGAAGGAAGGAAGGAAGGAAGGAAGGAAGGAAGGAAGGAAGGAAGGAAGGAAGGAAGGAAGGAAGGAAGGAAGGAAGGAAATGGAAGGAATGCATGTCATGAGAGAGACCAGACAGTAGGTACTAGAGCAGGTGTCAGGAGTTTTTCCCTAGGAGTTCTATCCTAATACCAGGACCTAGTTATATTCTAATACCAGGACCTAGTTCTATCATAATACCAGTGCCTAGTTCAATCCTAATACCAGGACCTAGTTCTGTCATAATACCAGGGCCTAGTTCAATCCTAATACCAGGGCCTAGTTCAATCCTAATACCAGGGCCTAGTTCAATCCTAATACCAGGGCATAGTTCAATCCTAATACCAGGGCCTAGTTCAATCCTAATACCAGGACCTAGTTCTATCCTAATACCAGGGCCTAGTTATATCCTAATGCCAGGACCTAGTTCTATACTAATACCAGGGCCTAGTTCAACCCTAATACCAGGGCCTAGTTCAATCCTAATACCAGGGCCTAGTTCTATCCTAATACCAGGACCTAGTTCTATCCTAATACCAGGGCCTAGTTCTATTCTAATACCAGGACCTAGTTCTATCCTAATACCAGGGCCTAGTTCTATTCTAATACCAGGGCCTAGTTCTATTCTAATACCAGGGCCTAGTTATATTCTAATACCAGGGCCTAGTTCAATCCTAATACCAGGACCTAGTTCTATCCTAATACCAGGACCTAGTTCTATCCTAATACCAGGGCCTAGTTCTATTCTAATACCAGGGCCTAGTTCTATTCTAATACCAGGAAAACTCCTGACCCTACTTACAGTACATACTGTTTCCTGACAATGTGACTTGACCAGGAAAAGCCCTGCACTCAGCCTGACTATGTTGTATGGATATCATGAAGGTGGAAAATATTCTGTTTGGATTTTCCTTTAGGAATCATTAGGATTTATGCCTGTTAGTTTCCAATGGCCGTGTTCAGAACAGAAACGTAGCTCACACATATTGGAATGGGAGTGGAGAATGTCATTCTGTACAAAGTTCCTAAACAGAACACTCGATTTTCCAAAACAAGGATGGAGTTCTCACCCTGAAGTGATTTCCTGATTATAGGCTTGTTTGCCGACAGAAGGGGAAAAGCAAAAACTCGATTTTGTTCTGTTTCTCATCAAAATATCTAAAAGCCACTGACGTTGGAATAGTCCATTTTTCCCTCACAAATAGGGGTGGAGGTTGAAAACTGCCTAACCCCACCTGAAAAATAACTAATCTAGCAGGAAATGAAACTACCACATGTACATTGACTTTATATGCATCCATAATTCCAGATATCATCATTAACCTAGATAGGAAATACCTCTTATTCTTGTTCCCAGTTGGCTCCAAAACTCTCACACTGTTGCCAAGTGGAGTTGGAGGAGTGAAGCCTGGAGGGCGGCCATATTTGGCAGTGATGTGATTTATATTCTCTATATCTGCTGGCTGTCAGCTCAACTAACCAGTCCCTCCACACCCGTCACAGGTGTGAGAGTGACTATAACTGAAAGATGTTGTAACACCAAGCTCAGTGCAGTACACCACATGTAACAACCACTTCTTTAAAACCTCTTCGGGCTAGGGGGTGGTATTTTCACGTCCGGATGAAAAGTGTGCCCAAAGTAAACTGCCTGCTACTCAGCATATAATTGGTAGATTTGGATAGAAAACACTCTAAAGTTTCTAAAACTGTTAAATGTATGTCTGTGAGTATAACAGAACTTATTTGGCAGGCGAAACCCCAAGGACAAACCATCCTGGGAATCTTTTTTTTTAGGTGACTGTTTTCAATTGGTTTCTAAGTGAATCTAGATTTATGATGCACTTGGTTGCAGTTCCTAGGGCTTCCACTAGATGTCAAGTCTTTAGAAATTGGTTGATGTTTTTCCATTGAGAAAAGACGAAGTAGCCCTCTCCTTTCTGGGTGTAGAGCCAAGTGGACTGTTTTGTTTGAACAAAAGGACCATTTGTGATGTTTATGGAACATTTGAGTTCCAACAGAAGAAGATCTTCAAAGGTAAGGCATGAATTATAGCGTTATTTCTGAGTTTTGTGTCGCGCCTGGCGGGTTGAAATATGATTGTCATGTGTTTGAATGATGGGGTGCTGTCCTCAGATAATCGCATGGTTAGCTTTCGCTGTAAAGCCTTTTTTAAATCTGACATGGTGGGTGGATTAACAAGAAGTTAAGCTTTAATTTGGTGTATTGCACTTGTGATTGTATGAAAGTTCAATATTTCAAATAATTTTTGGGGAATTTTGCACTCTGCAATTTCACTGGATGTTGTCGAAACGTTCCGCTAGCGGAACCCCCAATTAATGGTAAGGTATGCGCATACATCGTCTCATAATGATCATGTCATAACATACATCGTCTCATAATGATTGTGTCAAAGAATACATCTTCTCATAATGATTGTGTTATGACATACATCGTCTCATAATGATCGTGTCATAACATACTTTGTCTCATAATGATCGTGTCATAACATACTTCGTCTCATAATGATCGTGTCATAACATACTTCGTCTCATAATGATTGTGTCATAACATACATGTCTCACATTGTCTCAATGATCGTGTCATAACATACTTCGTCTCATAATGATCGTGTCATAACATACTTCGTCTCATATTGATCGTGTCAAAGCATACATCGTCTCATAATGATCGTGTCATAACATACATCTTCTCATAATGATCGTGTCATAACATACATCGTCTCATAATGATCGTGTCATAACATACATGTCTCATAATGATCGTGTCTTAACATTGATTATTTTCCTTTGTTTACTTCTCCTCCGTTTTTCCTCCTTTCCTTTAATATATGTTATCTTGCCCTTCAGAAACAGGAGAAAACAATCACATGAACGACTGTTGGTGTACTGACATTTGATCATTGCCATCTGGCTTGCAGAAATAGAGAAATCCCATTTAGATATACAGTATTGTCAGAGTTGTTATGACCACTTGGCTTGGACAGATCCTAAGAAGGCTTCTCATATCTTCCAAGTCCCTTCTTGTTAACTGATGCATTGTTTTTCCTCCAAGCCTTAACCAATCACCACTCTTTAATAAGACGTCTCCCGTTTCGCTGCACCTCAGCCTAGATTGGCCATCACAGACGGTGCTGGCTAAGGTAGAGCGGAGGGGGCCTTTGGCATAGAAAGAGGAAGACACACACACGTACAGAGGGACGATGACATGGGCCACCCTCCAGGGAGTGGTTAGTGCTGTGTGGACGGGCATCTAGAGGCAGTCAGAGGTTGGCTTGGCAGGGACGGCCGTCTCCCCCCGCTAATGTCTACCAGCAGGGCTGTTCACACTGTTTATCTTACTCTCAGACCTTCCAGAACTCACTCACTCTCTCTCTCTCACTCTCTCGTTTCTTCTTTCATACACACACAACCTCTCTTTCTTCTCCTTAACTTTTTCTCTTCATCTCTATACCTCTCTCCCTCTTTCCTCTCTTTCTCTCAATCTCACTTTCCCCCTCCCTCCCTCCATCTCTCTCTATGTGGATCCAGGACAGATCCCTGGGTGCTAATAGCTAATTGACCGCTCTGTATTAAGCCCCACCCCTTCCTCCTGGCCTTGCAGTCACTTCCTGCTTCTCCTCCAATAAGAATTAATTTGAATGAAATCAGTGTGAATCATTCCATTGTACTCCACACCAGGCCTGGGTGACTTTCTTAGGGCCTCCTTCCCAGAACACTGTTGGTTTAAGCAATTTTAATGGAATTCTGTCCATGAAATGGGCCATGTTCTATATTTTGGTGTGTGTGTGTGAGAGAGACAGAGAGAGACAGAGAAACAGAGACAGAAGAGATTTAGTAAGTATTAAAACAGATTTTCCCTCCCCTATTAGATATCTACCTCGTAATACTTCTAAAATTGACATCCATACATCTGCTTACTCCTTCCATCCCTCCCTCCTTCTCTCCCTCTATGCCCAGTGAGTGGCTGACCATTGTTGTTTTCCCTCCATATGAGCCAACATAGTGCACCACACCCTGTGTGTCTGTCTGCTAAAAATACCTTGGCAGGACTGGATGTATTGTCTGATGACAGGCGATGTATAATGCAGATATTGTGTGATAGTACACACACACACACACACTTATAGCGTGTGTCAGGTATGTGTTCTTCATTGGGTGTTTGAGGGATAAGGTCCCATATGGGGGTTAGCCCAGACACCCTACACCCCCTTTACCACTCCCTAACAACTCCTTATCACCCAACAGTGGAGGTGAGGTTACACCATGTCATTTATTTTTTTATTTTTTTTATTTCACCTTTATTTAACCAGGTAGGCTAGTTGAGAACAAGTTCTCATTTGCAACTGCGACCTGGCCAAGATAAAGCATAGCAGTGTGAACAGACAACAACACAGAGTTACACATGGAGTAAACAATAAACAAGTCAATAACATGGTAGAAAAAAGGAGAATCTATATACAATGTGTGCAAAATCCATGAGGTAGGCAATAAATCGAATAATTACAATTTAGCAGATTAACACTGGAGTGATAAATCATCAGATGATCATGTGCAAGAAGAGATACTGGTGTACAAAAGAGCAGAAAAGTAAATAAATAAAAGCAGTATGGGGGGTGAGGTAGGTAAATTGGGTGGGTAGTTTACAGATGGACTATGTACAGCTGCAGCGATCGGTTAGCTGCTCGGATAGCAGATTTTTAAAGTTGTTGAGGGAGATAAAAGTCTCCAACTTCAGAGATTTTTGCAATTCGTTCCAGTCGCAGGCAGCAGAGAACTGGAAGGAAAGGCGTCCAAATGAGGTTTTGGCTTTAGGGATGATCAGTGAGATACACCTGCTGGAGCGCGTGCTACGGGTGGGTGTAGCCATCGTGACCAGTGAACTGAGATAAGGCGGCACTTTACCTAGCATAGCCTTGTAGATGACCTGGAGCCAGTGGGTCTGACGACGAACATGTAGCGAGGGCCAGCCGACTAGGGCATACAGGTCGCAGTGGTGGGTCGTATAAGGTGCTTTAGTAACAAAACGGATGGCACTGTGATAAACTGCATCCAGTTTGCTGAGTAGAGTATTGGAAGCTATTTTGTAGATGACATCGCCGAAGTCGAGGATCGGTAGGATAGTCAGTTTTACTAGGGTAAGTTTGGCGGCGTGAGTGAAGGAGGCTTTGTTGCGGAATAGAAAGCCGACTCTAGATTTGATTTTGGATTGGAGATGTTTGATATGAGTCTGGAAGGAGAGTTTGCAGTCTAGCCAGACACCTAGGTACTTATAGATGTCCACATATTCTAGGTCGGAACCGTCCAGGGTGGTGATGCTAGTCGGGCGTGCGGGTGCAGGCAGCGAACGGTTGAAAAGCATGCATTTGGTTTTACTAGCGTTTAAGAGCAGTTGGAGGCCACGGAAGGAGTGTTGTATGGCATTGAAGCTCGTTTGGAGGTTAGATAGCACAGTGTCCAAGGAAGGGCCGGAAGTATACAGAATGGTGTCGTCTGCGTAGAGGTGGATCAGGGAATCGCCCGCAGCAAGAGCAACATCATTGATGTATACAGAGAAAAGAGTCGGCCCGAGAATTGAACCCTGTGGTACCCCCATAGAGACTGCCAGAGGACCGGACAACATGCCCTCCGATTTGACACACTGAACTCTGTCTGCAAAGTAGTTGGTGAACCAGGCAAGGCAGTCATTAGAAAAACCGAGGCTACTGAGTCTGCCGATAAGAATATGGTGATTGACAGAGTCGAAAGCCTTGGCCAGGTCGATGAAGACGGCTGCACAGTAATGTCTTTTATCGATGGCGGTTATGACATCGTTTAGTACCTTGAACGTGGCTGAGGTGCACCCGTGACCGGCTCGGAAACCGGATTGCACAGCGGAGAAGGTACGGTGGGATTCGAGATGGTCAGTGATCTGTTTGTTGACTTGGCTTTCGAAGACCTTAGATAGGCAGGGCAGGATGGATATAGGTCTGTAACAGTTTGGGTCCAGGGTGTCTCCCCCTTTGAAGAGGGGGATGACCGCGGCAGCTTCCCAATCCTTGGGGATCTCAGATGATACGAAGGAGAGGTTGAACAGGCTGGTAATAGGGGGTGCGACAATGGCGGCGGACAGTTTCAGAAATAGGGGGTCCAGATTGTCAAGCCCAGCTGATTTGTATGGGTCCAGGTTTTCCAGCTCTTTCAGAACATCTGCTATCTGGATATGGGTAAAGGAGAAGCTGGGGAGGCTTGGGCGAGTAGCAGCGGGGGGGGGGGGGGGGGGGCTGTTGGCCAAGGTTGGAGTCGCCAGGAGGAAGGCATGGCCAGCCATTGAGAAATGTTTGTTGAAGTTTTCGATTATCATGGACTTATCAGTGGTGACCGTGTTACCTAGCCTCAGTGCAGTGGGCAGCTGGGAGGAGGTGCTCTTGTTTTCCATGGACTTTACAGTATCCCAGAACTTTTTGGAGTTAGAGCTACAGGATGCAAATTTCTGCTTGAAAAAGCTGGCCTTTGCTTTCCTGACTGACTGCGTGTATTGGTTCCTGACTTCCCTGAACAGTTGCATATCGCGGGGGCTCTTCGATGCTATTGCAGTTCGCCACAGGATGTTTTTGTGCTGGTCGAGGGCAGTCAGGTCTGGAGTGAACCAAGGGCTATATCTGTTCTTGGTTCTGCATTTTTTGAACAGAGCATGCTTGTCTAATATGGTGAGGAAGTAACTTTTAAAGAATTACCAGGCATCCTCAACTGACGGGATGAGGTCAATATCCTTCCAAGGTACCCGGGCCAGGTCGATTAGAAAGGCCTGCTTGCAGAAGTGTTTTAGGGAGCGTTTGACAGTGATGAGGGGTGGTCGTTTGACCGCGGACCCGTGGCGGATACAGGCAATGAGGCAGTGATCGCTGAGATCTTGATTGAAGACAGCAGAGGTGTATTTGGAGGGCAAGTTGGTCAGGATAATGTCTATTAGGGTGCCCATGTTTACGGATTTAGGGTTGTACCTGGTGGGTTCCTTGATGATTTGTGTGAGATTGAGGGCATCAAGCTTAGATTGTAGGACTGCCGGGGTGTTAAGCATATCCCAGTTTAGGTCACCTAACAGAACAAACTCTGAAGCTAGATGGGGAGCGATCAATTCACAGATGGTGTCCAGGGCACAGCTGGGAGCTGAGGGGGGTCGGTAGCAGGCGGCAACAGTGAGAGACTTATTTCTGGAGAGATTAATTTTTTAAATTAGAAGTTCGAACTGTTTGGGCATAGACCTGGAAAGTATGACAGAACTTTGCAGGCTATCTCTGCAGTAGATTGCAACTCCTCCCCCTTTGGCAGTTCTATCTTGACGGAAAGTGTTATAGTTGGGTATGGAAATCTCAGAATTTTTGGTGGCCTTCCTAAGCCAGGATTCGGACACGGCAAGGACATCAGGGTTGGCAGAGTGTGCTAAAGCGGTGAGTAAGGCAAACTTAGGGAGGAGGCTTCTGATGTTGACATGCATGAGGCCAAGGCTTTTTCGATCACAGAAGTCAACAAATGAGGGTGACTGGGGACATGCAGGGCCTGGGTTTACCTCCACATCACCCGAGGAACAGAGGAGTAGTAGGATGAGGGTGCGGCTAAAGGCTATCAAAACTGGTTGCCTAGAGCGTTGGGGACAAGGAATAAAAGGAGCAGATTTATGGGCGTGGTAGAATAGATTCTGGGCATAATGTGCAGACCAGGGTATGGTGGGGCACGGGTACAGCGGAGGCAAGCCCAGGCACTGGGTGATGATAAGAGAGGTTGTATCTCTGGACATGCTGGTCTCAATGGGTGAGGTCACCGCATGTGTGGGGGGTGGGACAAAGGAGGTATCAGAGGTACGGAGAGTGGAACTACGGGGTCCATTGCAAACCAAAACAATGATAACTAGCCTGAACAACAGTATGCAAGGCATATTGATATTTGAGAGAGACATACAATAAGGCATAAAGTGATTGCAGGTCTTGATTGGGAGAGCTAGCTAAAACAACAGGTGAGATAACAGCAGCTAGTCAGCTAACACAGCAACAGCAGGTAAAAATGGCTACGACTAGGCAGAGAGGGTCGGATTAACTACACACAGATCCTGAGTTAAAGCACAGAGCCGGCAGATAAAACACAAATAAACAGAATGGAGTACCGTGAATTAATGGACAGTCAAGCAGGCATCAGCTATGTAGCCAAGTGATCATAGTGTCCAGGGGGCAGCCGTAGATGGAGCAGAGAGGCCTCCACTAAGCTAGCATGCGGCGTTTTAAAGTTAGTAGCCCAGGGGGTGGTCTGCTCAGACGGAGGGGGTCTGCTCAGACGGAGGCCGGTTGAGGGCACAGCGGATGGGGTATTCGTCTGCAGACCAGACGTGGTCGTGTCGACAGAGAATCCAAGCCGGATGGCGATGGCGAAAGAGAGGTTGTGAATTGTAGAATTGTGTTTGCTAACTGGTGTTAGCTTCGTGGCAGTGGCGCTAGCTGCGCTAGCTGCAAGCTAGCTGTGAGGATCAGAAGCAGTGGCCCAGGGACTACGGCAGGAATCCGGCGTTGTTGTCGAGAGACAGTCCGATGCTGGTAAATTGGTGAGTAATTCTGCTCTTCGTGCGGTGACGTTGATAAACCAGTCGTGGATTATTAGGATTCCAAGTTGCTCCAGGTAGCTAGAAGGCCGGGGTTAGCAGAATGGGCCTTCAGCGGACGTCACGCCTGAGGGGCCTGTTGGAATCCTCGGGCAGATTATGTCAGTATTCCAGTCGTAGAGGATCGGTGGGGTTCCGTGCCCCGTACCGGCAGTAGAAGGGGTCCGGATGTTGTAACCCAGGAGTGGGCTTCGGTGGTAGCCCAGGAGCCCTAGCCAGGCTAGCTTCAAGCTAATTGGTGCTTGCTCCGGGATGGAAACGCTAGCCAGGAGTAGTCACCCGGGATTACGGTTAGCTAGTTGCGAAGAACCAGATGAAAATGTTCAGAGTCTGCGGTAGGAATCCGGGGATATGTGGGGAAAATAGGTCCGGTATGCTCTGGTTTGAGACACGTTGTACAAACTGGCGAGAGCTTTCCGAGCTAAGGTTAGCTGATGTCCGCTAGCAGTAATTAGCTGATTGCTAGCTAGTAGCTAGTGAGCTGGCTAGCTTCTGTTGGGGGATTCCAGATTCGAGGTGAATAATACTTTAGAGAAAAAAACAGATCCGCACCACATTGGGTGAGGCGGGTTGCAGGAGAGTGTTTTGAAGTTGAGTTTTAGAAAAAAATAAATTAAAAGATATGCGAAGAAAAGGATATAAAAATATATATACACAGGACACGACAAGACGAGGACAAAGGACATCTGACTGCTACGCCATCTTGGATCATGATGGATCATTAATAACAATTACTCTGACACCAGTGACACGTATTGTTAGTGAATGAACCTAGATGCTCATTGTGACCTTTTACACAGATACTCAACACAACATTTACTTTGATTCCCATGTACAGTGTAGTCTACAGTCTTAGCATCTTTTTTTCTATCTAGAACCTAAAAGGGTTATTCAGCTGTTTCCATAGGATAACCTTTTTTGGTTCCAGGTAGAACCGTTTTAATTCCAGGTAGAACCCTTTTGGGTTTCATGTAGAACCCTTTCCACCAAGGGTTCTACATTAAACACAAAAGGGCTCTACCTGGAACCAAAAAGGCTTTTCCTGGAACCAAACAGTCTCCTATGGGTACAGCCAAAGAACCTGTTTGAGACCCTTTTATCTAAGATTGCATATCACTTTCCTGATAATCAGTTGTTATGTGTGGTTGAGGTTGAGGTGAGTGTTATGATGTGGTGTTGGGATGAGTTAGTCTTATACAAGGTGAAGGTCTTTGAGTTGGAGATTGTCTTTCTATACTTAAAGTCCAAATCATTTACATGACAACTATAGACTCAGTATAGAGAACCTGCTGAATGTTTTTTCCACTGATAGGCTAGCAGTGTTAAGGAGATGCAGGCCTACATATGAACATTCCTGTTTTATTTCTTTGACAGTCATCTTACTGTAATAACATCAGGATGATCTGTCGTGGAGGATTTCTCTCTCTGCTCATATGGCCTTAGTACATGTGCTGGTGTTGTACATAATACGTGTAGGTATCTTCAATCTGTTCTGCTTCTCTGACTCAAGTTGAACAGGATATACAGTAGATAGGTAGGGGTCGTATCTTCAATCTGTTCTGCTTCTGACTCAAGTTGAACAGGATATACAGTACATAGGTAGGGGTCGTATCTTCAATCTGTTCTGCTTCTCTGACTCAAGTTGAACAGGATATACAGTAGATAGGTAGGGGTCGTATCTTCAATCTGTTCTGCTTCTCTGACTCAAGTTGAACGGGATATACAGTAGATAGGTAGGGGTCGTATCTTCAATCTGTTCTGCTTCTCTGACTTAAGTTGAACGGGATATACAGTAGATAGGTAGGGGTCGTATCTTCAATCTGTTCTGCTTCTCTGACTCAAGTACCAGCAGCATACCACCCTGCATACCACTGCTGGCTTGCTTCTGAAGCTAAGCAGGGTTGGTCCTGGTCAGTCCCTGGATGGGAGACCAGATGCTGCTGGAAGTGGTATTGGAGGGCCAGTAGGAGGCACTCTTTCCTCTGGTCTAATAAAATATCCCAATGCCCCAGGGCAGTGATTGGGGACACTGCCCTGTGTAGGGTGCCGTCTTTCGGATGGGACGTTAAACGGGTGTCCTGACTCTCTGAGGTCATTAAAGATCCCATGGCACTTATCGTAAGAGTAGCTAAATTCCCAATCTGGCCCTCAAACCATCATGGTCACCTAATAATCCCCAGTTTACAATTGGCTCATTCATCCCCCTCCTCTCCCCTGTAACTATTCCCCAGGTCGTTGCTGCAAATGAGAACGTGTTCTCAGTCAACTTACCTGGTAAAATAACGGTAAAATAAATAAATATAAATAAAAGTTGAACAGGATATACAGTAGATAGGTAGGGGTCGTGTCTTCAATCTGTTCTGCTTCTCTGACTCAAGTTGAACAGGATATACAGTAGATAGGTAGGGGTCGTGTCTTCAATCTGTTCTGCTTCTCTGACTCAAGTTGAACGGGATATACAGTAGATAGGTAGGGGTTGGGATCAAGCAGAAGGCACATTTCATTTCCCTGTGTTTGTTTGGTAGAGAACACAAACAAGCAAGACTATTGGAGGGATCCAAACTTCTTCTTTCTGCACTTAAATTTGACAATACTTCTTTGAGTACTCAGTAGTGTATATGACTAGACTGTAGATGATATTGTGTATCTTTCTCTCTGTTCACTACAGGAGGCTCTGGCCCATGTTAATGCCCATGCCGATGTGGCGCGGCCACCAGTGGACCCATCGGAGCTGTTTCCCAGGCTGTGCCACCTGGTGCGGGCCGAGACTGGCTACGGCTTCAACCTGCACAGTGAGAAGTCCCGGCCGGGCCAGTACATCCGCTCCCTGGACCCTGGGTCTCCAGCTGACCACGCCGGGCTCAGACCACAGGACAGACTCATAGAGGTGAGGAGAGAGAGGATGGGTGGAGGAGGGGAGAGGAGAGGGGGATGGGTGGAGGAGGGGAGGAGGGGAGGATGGGTGGAGGAGGGGAGATGGGTGGAGGAGGGGAGGATGGGTGTCGAAAGAGGGCAAGTGGTTAGAGACTGAAGAAGACGGGTGAGGGACTGTGGAGCTCCATGAAGGGGTTTATTTTTCATGAAGGTGAGGAGGACAGGTTTATGAGGAGGAGACCGGGAAGAAGAGCTAGTCCAAGAGGAGGTTAGAGGTGCAGGGGATTGGTGTGAGAGGGAGGAGGGAGTCTGATGTCTTAATAATCAGGGAACTATGGACCAGTAGAGGCTTGGTTTGTAAACTTTAGACAAGTGGTGAGAGAGAAGGAGACAGACTCCAATCAGCTAGTTTACAATGGTCCTAATGAGACCCTAATGAGGTGGGCTTTGAGAAATGGGGTTGGAACACCCTAATTAAGGGGGTTTATAGAACATGTCCGAGAGAGAGAGGGAGTGGGGTGATTGAACATGTGTCTGAGATAAGGGATACAGAGTGAGACCCCAAGAGGCCTTTTACTCCCCTATGTTAATGCAAATGTATGTGTGCTTGCTTGTGAATGTTTGGGTTTGTGCTTATCAGTGTGCGTGTACACAGGGGTGACGTTGTGTGGCAGCAGTCTCAATGCTCATCCGTCATGCGTGTGCAGGTCCACATGTGCCTAGTTTAACCCCTCTAACGATACCACTGCTATAACACGGCCCGGACCCCGGCCTCATCTCTCACATGTTTGAGTTGAGATTAAGGAGGACAGGCTGATAGTGGGGAGAGGTTGTTCATCAGTCTGAAAGCAGGATACAGACGGGAGAGAAACATATGAGGCCTGAATGTGTGGGAGAAAGAAGGGATGGAGGGATAGCAGAGGGTCAGAGATAGAAGGAGACAGACAGGGGAAAAGCAGACGTGTGGAACATACTGATCCTGCTCACCATACACCCTCTCAATCAGACCCCCAGACACATTCCCATGAGCCGTGACCCCAGAGCAGTACATCAGGGCCTAACAAGGCCACACAGGGCCAAAACAGGGTCAGACAGGGCCAAGTACAGAGTCAGACAGGACGTAAAATACACTGCATCAAAAACACAGGGTCAAATGAAAGTCACACAGAGCCAAACGGAATCTAGCTTAGTTTAACTGAACCTAACCTGGCTCGTAGCATTACCATGACATTACCACAGCGTTGTGGTGAAAACACAAGGCTGGAAACAGTGAAAACAAAGTATAATTTGGCAGACAGAGCAGTTGGATACAGTAGACCCCAACAGGGTCAAAGAGAGATACACACACACGCACGGCTATACCATTCCAGTCCTGCCCATACAGTATGAATAACACGGACGGCTATACCATTCCAGTCCTGCCCATACAGTATGAATAACACGGACGGCTATACCATTCCAGTCCTGCCCATACAGTATGAATAACACGGACGGCTATACCATTCCAGTCCTGCCCGTACAGTATGAATAACACGGACGGCTATACCATTCCAGTCCTGCCCATACAGTATGAATAACACGGACGGCTATACCATTCCAGTCCTGCCCATATAGTATGAATAACACACACGGCTATACCATTCCAGTCCTGCCCATACAGTAGGAATAACACGGACGGCTATACCATTCCAGTCCTGCCCATACAGTATGAATAACACACACGGCTATACCATTCCAGTCCTGCCCATACAGTATGAATAACACGGACGGCTATACCATTCCAGTCCTGCCCATACAGTATGAATAACACGGACGGCTATACCATTCCAGTCCTGCCCATATAGTATGAATAACACACACGGCTATACCATTCCAGTCCTGCCCATACAGTATGAATAACACGGACGGCTATACCATTCCAGTCCTGCCCATACAGTATGAATAACACGGACGGCTGCACACACACTGGCACTAGAGGGAGGAGTTGCTTTCAATGCTTTGATGTCCCTCTGTCTGTCCAGCAACAGGAGACAGTGAGTGAGAACTGTAGCTATGGGAGCTAGCTTCCTGTGTCTGTTAGATGACAATAACAGGCCAGGTCACTCCCTGTCCATATGCTCTAAAGTCCATAAATAGGTTTTATCATGTTTATATAGAGACTAAAGAGTCCCTGCCCTGAACCTGAAGACACACATCCAGAGAGAGAGACAGAGAGACCTAGATCTTCTGCACAGATTCTGTGAGACCAGGGCCCTGACAGTAAATCTCTGTAAGACAAAAAATAATGGTGTTCCAAAAAAGGTCCAGTTCCCAATAAAGCCCCTTTAATTGAAATGTAATTGACAGAGATACCCTGCCCTGAACCTGAATACACACGCCCAGGGAGAGAGACAGAGATGCCCTGCCCTGAACCTGAATACACACACGCCCAGGGAGAGAGAGACAGAGACAGATGACTACACAGGACAGTAAATACAATGGACTCCATTGGGTTAATACAGGGTATAGTTCAATGCAGTACTGTAGGACATTCCACGGACTCCCCTCCCCACTGCTTAGATGCTGTAAGCACTCAGAGAGCCCAAATACCTGAGACAATACAGTACTGTCTGTCTCTACTGTGCTCTTCAATTCATAACAATAGAATCTCATTCTACGTCTATGCATTACCTTCCACAATATGTCTGCAAAGCAGCATTCAGCAACCATCTGTGACATTCCACCACATCATATTCAAAAAGGTATTTGTAGATCAAGAACCTGTATTGGTGTCCTCTTCTGAACACAACACAGTTAAGAGCCTTGGCCTTCTCCCTTCCTGTATGAATGGGGCTCAACAGTATCAGCTGTGTTTTGACAGGACCGAGTGAAAGGGATTTCTAATGAACACAGTCTGGGTGTCCAGTTTCAGCTCAGTGGTTCGTCTATAGTCATTGAAACCCTGTCTGTGTTAGCTAGATTAGCGCTAAGTGAAGTTACTCCCTACCCACTGATTCAGCGTCCCTATAATCAGTGGTGGAAAAAGTACCCAATTGTCATACTTGAGTAAAATTAAAGATACCTTGATAGAAAATATGTAAAAGTGAAAGTCACCCAGTAAAATACTTGAGTTAAAGTAAAAAACGATTTGGTTTTAAATATACTTAAGTATCAAAAGTAAAAGTATAAATCATTTCACATTCCTTATATTAAGCAAACCAGATGGCACGAGTTTCTTGTTTTTAAATGTACGGATAACCAGGGGCACACTCCAACACTCAGGCATCATTTACAAACGAAGAATGTGTGTTTAGTGAGTCCGCCAGATCAGAGGCAGTAGGGATGACCAGGGATGTTCTCTTGATAAGTGTGTGATTTGGACCATTTTCCTGACCTGCTAAGCATTCAAAATGTAATGACTACTTTTGGGTGTCAGAGAAAATGTTTTCAGTAAAAAGTAAATCATTTTCTTTAGGCATACAGTGGAGGAAAATTAAGTAGTACTTTAAAGTATTTTTACTTAAGTACACTATATATTCAAAAGTATGTGGACACCTCTTCAAATGATTGGATTTGGCTATTTAAGCCACACCCGTTGCTGACAGGTGTATAAAATCGAGCACACAGCCATGCAATCTCCCTAGAGAAACATTGGCAGTAGAATGGCCTTATTGGAGAGCTCAGTGACCTTCAACGTGGCAGCATCATAGGATGCCACCTTTCCAACAAGTCAGTTCGTCAAATTTCTGCCTTTCTAGAGCTGCCCCGGTCAACTGTAGGGGCTGTTATTATGAAGTGGAAATGTCTAGGAGCAACAACAGCTCAGCCACGAAGTGGTAGGCCACATCAGCACTCGGCGGTCCCGTTCTGTGAGCTTACCTGTGTGGTGCGTAAAAATCATTTATCATTGGTTGCAACACTCACTACTGAGTTCCAAACTGCCTCTGGAAGCAACATCAACACAAGAACTGTTCGTCGGGAGCTTCATAAAAATTAGTTTCCATGGCCGAGCAGCCGCACACAAGCCTAAGATCACCATGCGCAATGCCAAGCGTCAGCTGGAATGGTGTAAAGCTCGCCACCATTGGACTCTGGAGCAGTGGAAACGCGTTCTCTGGAGTGATGAATCACATTTCACCACCTGGCAGTCTGATGGACGAATCTGGGTTTGGCAGATGACAGGAATACACTACCTGCCCCAATGCATAGTGCCAACTGTAACGTTTGGTGGAGGGGGAATAATGGTCTGGGGCTGTTTTTCATGGTTCGGGCTAGGCCTCTTATTCTAAACGATTCTGGGCTCCCAACTTTGTGGCAACAGTTTGGGGAAGGCCCTTTCCTGTTTCAGCATGGCAATGCCCCAGTGCACAAAGCGAGGTCCATACAGAAATGGTTTGTCAAGATCAGTGTGGAAGAACTTGACTGGCCTGTACAGAACCCTGACCTCAACCCCATCGAACACCTTTGGGATGAATTGGAGTGCCGACTGCGAGCCAGGCCTAATCGCCCAACATCAGTGCCTTACCTCACTAACACTCTTGTGGCTGAATGGAAGCAAGTCCCCAAAGCAATGTTCCAACATCTAGTGGAAAGCCTTTCCAGAAGAGTGGAGGCTGTTATAGCAGCAAAGGAAGAACCAACTACATATTAATGCCCATGATTTTGGAATGAGATGTTCAATGAGCAGATGACCACATACTTTTGGTCATGTAGTGACTTTACATCACTGCCTATAATCATTTAGGTTAGGATCAGGAGTAGGCTGATCTGGTCCTAGATCTGGGGTTAAGGGTTAAGGACTACTTTTACCTTATGCAGTTTCCCCTATACAGTCAGTGTCAGTAAACTGTAGTCAGTGAAGCCCTGTGTCACTCAGTCATTGGTTTTGATGCTGTGTCTGTTAGTTCTAGCTGGATTAGTGCTAAGTGGCTAGGTCACTGTACCTGCTGAAACTGCAGACAGAGCCCCGGGGGTTTGGCCTAGGTAACCCCAGGCAGGTGTGTGGGCTCAGCGGTTGACTAGAGGATGATTATGTGTGTGTTATTCTCTGTGGCTAATGGAGGATGTCTCTGACCAAGCAACTGTGTGGCACGGTGCACTGCTTGGTCCATCTGTCAGCAGCTCGTTAGTAAGGTGAAGACTCATATTCTCTCTCTCACACTCACACTCACTCAGGTAAACCATTGGAAACATTCCAGGGTGTGCAACCTAAGCAAACACTGACGATTATGATAGTACCTTGAAAATCGACTGCTCTGTAAAGCATTCAAACAGCACTGTATTCCAATGAAAAACAGGTTTGGCCCACTAGCACTACACTGACTGTTGTATTGTGTGGGAGTCGTCTAATGAACAAGGGCCCTATTAATTAGCTTGAGTGGGCTGGATTGTTTTGTTGGATTGTGAAGGATTGCTGCTGCTATGGAACATGACACAACACCTGCTCTCCTAGCCCAATACAAAGTGGGCTTATTCCTCCTCATGCACTAGGGCTGGTATGATGAGACGATTCTCTACCAATTAGTGTGTGATGACTCCACTGAGCCTTATGTTCTGACACCTACTCTAATGGCGAGAGAGAGACAGACAGAGATGGAGAGACAGAGAGGGAGAGAGAGAGCGAGAGAAAGAAAGAAAGAATAGATAGAGATGTGTTTCTGCACTGTAACTTTATCACTGCTTAACTCTCACTCTCTCGCTTTCTTTCATGCTCTTTTTTTTCTATTTTTCTCTCTATCACACACACACTCAACTTCTCTTGGCTTTACACATTCCTTCCTCCCTTTCTCTGTCTCTCTTTCCTTCCTTCTCCTAGTCTCTCCCTAGCCTTAACATGCACTCACTGGACTTTTACATTTCCTATGTAACAGTTAGGAGTGAGTAGGCGGGTATCTAGCCGTGTTGTTACAGTGTATTAGACCAGTCTGGTATCTAGCCGTGCTGTTACAGTGTATTAGACCAGTCTGGTATCTAGCCGTGCTGTTACAGTGTATTAGACCAGTCTGGTATCTAGCCGTGCTGTTACAGTGTATTAGACCAGTCTGGTATCTAGCCGTGCTGTTACAGTGTATTAGACCAGTCTGGCATCTAGCCGTGTTATTACAGTGTATTAGACCAGTCTGGTATCTAGCCGTGTTGTTACAGTGTATTAGACCAGTCTGGTATCTAGCCATGTTGTTACAGTGTATTAGACCAGTCTGGCACCTAGCCGTGTTGTTACAGTGTATTAGACCAGTCTGGCATCTAGCCGTGTTATTACAGTGTATTAGACCAGTCTGGTATCTAGCCGTGTTGTTACAGTGTATTAGACCAGTCTGGTATCTAGCCGTGCTGTTACAGTGTATTAGACCAGTCTGGTATCTAGCCGTGCTGTTACAGTGTATTAGACCAGTCTGGTATCTAGCCGTGTTGTTACAGTGTATTAGACCAGTCTGGTATCTAGCCGTGTTGTTACAGTGTATTAGACCAGTCTGGTATCTAGCCGTGCTGTTACAGTGTATTAGACCAGTCTGGTATCTAGCCGTGCTGTTACAGTGTATTAGACCAGTCTGGTATCTAGCCGTGTTGTTACAGTGTATTAGACCAGTCTGGTATCTAGCCGTGCTGTTACAGTGTATTAGACCAGTCTGGTATCTAGCCGTGTTGTTACAGTGTATTAGTGCAGTCTGGTATCTAGCCGTGCTGTTACAGTGTATTAGACCAGTCTGGTATCTAGCCGTGCTGTTACAGTGTATTAGACCAGTCTGGTATCTAGCCGTGCTGTTACAGTGTATTAGACCAGTCTGGTACCTAGCCGTGCTGTTACAGTGTATTAGACCAGTCTGGTATCTAGCCGGGCTGTTACAGTGTATTAGACCAGTCTGGTATCTAGCTGTGCTGTTACAGTGTATTAGACCAGTCTGGTATCTAGCCGTGCTGTTACAGTGTATTAGACCAGTCTGGTATCTAGCCGTGCTGTTACAGTGTATTAGACCAGTCTGGTATCTAGCCGTGCTGTTACAGTGTATTAGACCAGTCTGGCATCTAGCCGTGCTGTTACAGTGTATTAGACCAGTCTGGCATCTAGCCGTGTTATTACAGTGTATTAGACCAGTCTGGTATCTAGCCGTGTTGTTACAGTGTATTAGACCAGTCTGGTATCTAGCCATGTTGTTACAGTGTATTAGACCAGTCTGGCACCTAGCCGTGTTGTTACAGTGTATTAGACCAGTCTGGCATCTAGCCGTGTTATTACAGTGTATTAGACCAGTCTGGTATCTAGCCGTGTTTTTACAGTGTATTAGACCAGTCTGGTATCTAGCCGTGCTGTTTCAGTGTATTAGACCAGTCTGGTATCTAGCGGTGCTGTTACAGTGTATTAGACCAGTCTGGTATCTAGCCGTGTT
The DNA here is from genome assembly GCF_029448725.1 of Salvelinus fontinalis. NCBI lineage: Eukaryota > Metazoa > Chordata > Actinopteri > Salmoniformes > Salmonidae > Salvelinus > Salvelinus fontinalis. The sequence goes on from NW_026600542.1 coordinate 137,284, forward strand.
GTTACAGTGTATTAGACCAGTCTGGTATCTAGCCGTGTTGTTACAGTGTATTAGACCAGTCTGGTATCTAGCCGTGCTGTTACAGTGTATTAGACCAGTCTGGTATCTAGCCGTGCTGTTACAGTGTATTAGACCAGTCTGGTATCTAGCCGTGTTGTTACAGTGTATTAGACCAGTCTGGTATCTAGCCGTGCTGTTACAGTGTATTAGACCAGTCTGGTATCTAGCCGTGTTGTTACAGTGTATTAGTGCAGTCTGGTATCTAGCCGTGCTGTTACAGTGTATTAGACCAGTCTGGTATCTAGCCGTGCTGTTACAGTGTATTAGACCAGTCTGGTATCTAGCCGTGCTGTTACAGTGTATTAGACCAGTCTGGTACCTAGCCGTGCTGTTACAGTGTATTAGACCAGTCTGGTATCTAGCCGGGCTGTTACAGTGTATTAGACCAGTCTGGTATCTAGCCGTGCTGTTACAGTGTATTAGACCAGTCTGGTATCTAGCCGTGCTGTTACAGTGTATTAGACCAGTCTGGTATCTAGCCGTGCTGTTACAGTGTATTAGACCAGTCTGGTATCTAGCCGTGCTGTTACAGTGTATTAGACCAGTCTGGTATCTAGCCGTGCTGTTACAGTGTATTAGACCAGTCTGGTATCTAGCCGTGCTGTTACAGTGTATTAGACCAGTCTGGTATCTAGCCGTGTTGTTACAGTGTATTAGACCAGTCTGGTATCTAGCCGTGTTGTTACAGTGTATTAGACCAGTCTGGTATCTAGCCGTGTTGTTACAGTGTATTAGACCAGTCTGGTATCTAGCCGTGTTGTTACAGTGTATTAGACCAGTCTGGTATCTAGCCGTGCTGTTACAGTGTATTAGACCGGTCTGGTATCTAGCCGTGCTGTTACAGTGTATTAGACCGGTCTGGTATCTAGCCGTGCTGTTACAGTGTATTAGACCAGTCTGGTATCTAGCCGTGCTGTTACAGTGTATTAGACCAGTCTGGTATCTAGCCGTGCTGTTACAGTGTATTAGACCAGTCTGGTATCTAGCCGTGTTGTTACAGTGTATTAGTCCAGTCTGGTATCTAGCCGTGTTGTTACAGTGTATTAGACCAGTCTGGTATCTAGCCGTGCTGCTACAGTGTATTAGACCAGTCTGGTATCTAGCCGTGCTGTTACAGTGTATTAGACCAGTCTGGTACCTAGCCGTGCTGTTACAGTGTATTAGACCAGTCTGGTATCTAGCCGTGCTGTTACAGTGTATTAGACCAGTCTGGTATCTAGCCGTGTTGTTACAGTGTATTAGACCAGTCTGGCATCTAGCCGTGGTGTTACAGTGTATTAGACCAGTCTGGTATCTAGCCGTGCTGTTACAGTGTATTAGACCAGTCTGGTATCTAGCCGTGCTGTTACAGTGTATTAGACCAGTCTGGTATCTAGCCGTGCTGTTACAGTGTATTAGACCAGTCTGGTATCTAGCCATGTTGTTACAGTGTATTAGACCAGTCTGGTATCTAGCCGTGCTGTTACAGTGTATTAGACCAGTCTGGTATCTAGCCGTGCTGTTACAGTGTATTAGACCAGTCTGGTATCTAGCCGTGTTGTTACAGTGTATTTGACCAGTCTGGTATCTAGCTGTGTTGTTACAGTGTATTAGACCAGTCTGGTATTTAGCCGTGCTGTTACAGTGTATTAGACCAGTCTGGTATCTAGCCGTGTTGTTACAGTGTATTAGACCAGTCTGGTATCTAGCCATGTTGTTACAGTGTATTAGACCAGTCTGTGTCACAACCACCTCCTACTGCCCTCACTTCATAAGTAGCAGCGTTACTGAATTTTAAAACAAAATCCCCCTCAGGACACTGATACCTGAAACCCACACTATTGGTTCAGCAGAAGCTAGGCATCAATATTTGATGGTGTACCAACGTTAAGGCAGGCAGCACCGTGCAAAGCTACAGTACTAGCTGAATAGAGTTCATGGAATATACAGGAGTCTGTGGAAAGTCACAGGGAGAAACTCTCTGACAGAAACGTGCTGATGTGTTAGTGACTGGGGTGTAGGTGTGCGGGCTTCTTCTCACCTTTCAGACACTATCGCCCCCCTCTCTTTCTCTCCCCCCCCCCCCCCCCCCCCCCCCACTCTTTTCCAGCTGAATTCACAAGTTGCCGAACCAATAAAAGAGGGTTTACTATGACCAAAGAGAGAGAAACAAAGTGTTTGAAAAGGAAACAAATAAATGATGTTATACTGTTAGAGCCCATTAGCTTACATGCTCGTTCCATCCTTGTTGTAATGGGGTATGGAATGTAAAGGTATTCTGTTCAGCTTGTACGTCATTGAGGAAGGAATGCAGAATATTCTCTCTCTCTATGCACCATCTTGCAAAAATGTGTGTCTGATTCCTCACAGGTTTTGTCCTCTCTTCATTGAGTCCAGTGGAAAATTATCATTTTGGTGCATAGCACCCTCTACTGTTTGGATCAAGTAACGGTTCGCATATTCCGTTGATCCTTGTCTGAATAAATAAGTATTTTAGTTTAGGCTATACCATGGTTTTGGACAGTTGTGAATGTGTTCTCTAAAATGCTGGAATGTTGTTGGATTGAGACTGGTGACCTGCTGCACTGGTCCAATGTGGACGTATCAGAAATCAACTGTAAGTCAACCAGTGTAAAGTCTGCTCACCAGTAATGACAGATGACCGACTGACCAACATCACTAGTGTGCTTTTTTAGAACTTGTTTTGGATACTTAGTTGTTCCTGTCTGAACCAGCAGCAGGATCTAGAGTTTTCACTGTTTCTTTCCTACTGTATCCATATTCACAACCAGACATCCCTGAAGGTCTTTCAGACATTGAAACATTGAGACAGTGACGAGGCCCGATCACAGAATCACAGACAACAGTATAGATGGAGACATCTGACATCACTCACCCATAACACCCTTTCTTCCCCTCTCTCTCCCTTCTCTCCTTTCAGGTGAATGGGGTGAACGTGGAGGGCATGCGTCATGCGGAGGTCGTGGCCTTCATAAAGAGAGGAGGAGATGAAACCAGGCTGCTGGTGGTGGACCCTGACACAGACCATCACTTTAAGAAGATGGGCGTCACCCCGTTGGCCAGCCACGTCAAAGGTAGGCCTACACACTTGTTGATCTGGAAAACAGAATATTTATTTAAAGTGTACTCTTATAAACCACGCCAAAGGTACAGCTCAGGACAAGTCTCTAGTCTAATTGTACATCTACATTTTACAGTTGCATATTGAGAAGGCAGTAATGGTGTTGATGATCCTAATCTAGAGTGAAATGTTACGGGGTAGTTCATCAAAACCAGCATCAGATAACTGAAAATCTGAGCCTGTAATTCTGGGTGTTGGGTGAAGTTGCCCGTAGGGTGGATCAGTTTTGCATTTCCCCCACTAATGGTTAAGGTTAGGATTGGGGGGAGGAAAGGGTGGAGAAGCTGATCCTAGATCTGTACATAGAGAGTAATTCTGTCCCTTCTTTCCCAGACTATGACGGTCCGTCCATATCCAACGGCTCCCCCAGTCCTCAGATCAACGGAAGCTTCACCAGCCGCTCCATCCAGTCACACCACTCTGACCTGAGCAGTCCAGACAACAGCCTGCAGGTGAGACGTGTGTGTGTGTGTGTATTGGAGCGTACAGTACACAACCTCTTGTTATTTCGTATAACACATATATCACATTAACACAGATATTATCAGAATTACACATCAGGGTTCTATTTCAATTCATTCAATTCAGGAAGTAAACTGAGGTCTACCAATTTTACCATTCCCACATTTGACCAATTCCAAATCATTGAGCAAATTAGAAGAATTGGAATTCCCGTTTACTTCCTGAATTGACTGAATTGAAATTGAATAAACCTCAACCCTGCCATGCGTGTGTATGTCAACCCACACTATAACTACCAAGTCGTCTCCGATATTAATCTATCTCTGTCTGTCTGTCTGTCTTTGTATCTAGCTGGGAGAGGACGAGGCGAGCCGTCTGATGGACCCCTTTGCTGAGATGGGCCTGCTCCTGAGTCCCACAGCGGCTGAGGCCAAAGAGAAGGCCCACGCTAAGAGAGCCAAGAAGAGAGCCCCTCAGATGGACTGGGACAAAAAACACCAGCTCTTCAGCAACTTCTGAACTTTTCTGCCACCCAATGAGAGAAGCAGAAAGACTGTCGAATTTGACATTTCTGAAACTTACCTTCAACATCCCTACCCGTTACCCCACCACCACTACCACCCAATCCAACAGAAGAGAATACGCAGATAGAATGTTGTTCTTTGAACGTTGGCAATCCAACACCCACTCCCCCCTGCTTCCAAAATGGACGGGATGGAATGATGGGCATCTCATCCTTTACCCCTCCTTCAATCCTCCCTTCTTCCACCCTTCTCTATACCCTCATCCCACCTCAGAGAGAGCTTGTCTGCTGGACTGAACTTGTCTGCTGGACTGGACTGGAATAAGAGGCTCAAGATTAGCAGCTTCTTCTGAATCCTCCCGTCATCATCGCTCTTTCCCTAAACCATCCGATGTCCCTCCTCTTCTACCACTAACTCCCACTTCCTCTGAGGACTGCTCTGGAGAGAGGAGGCACTTATTTTTGTATTTAGAAAGTAGAAAAGCACCATAATAGGTGTTAGCCAGCCCAGCTATAAGGAGTATGGGGAATATGGACTATGTGAGATGTTTGTGAACACTGTGACCTGATCTTAAACATTGGGGTTTGTTTTGATCCTGTAAGAGAAGGAACGTACGCCCAAAGATGGATAAAACTTTTCCTCCCATGATCCTCCTGTGATTTTATTGTGTGATCGATGCACCTCAGACTTCAAGGATTCACTCACCAGGAAAAGCACAAACTGGAGGCTAAATAGCATCGCTTCTGTATCATCTCTGTTTGTATCAAAACATCTGTTTTCTCATAATGTCATAACATTTCCACTTTGCTCCCTATGTTGGATATGAACTGGTATTCATAGATGGTGTTAACAATGCATAGACAATCAAAAGCCTTACTCAATCCATCCCTCTCAATATGATAGCATTTAAGATACATTGACTAAATGCATGCATACATGCACACACACAAGCCCCCTATGATTCTCTAGCCTATAGGCCTGCTTCACTCATTCTAAGGCAGTTTTAGTTCAATAGAGTGAATAGAGTGAAGAGTGAATAGATCAAGCATTGAGGTTTTTTACACTGCCTGTCTAGTACACCAGGGGGTGCTAATAAGACACACAGCAACATGAAGCCACTATAGTGCACTGCTCCGAGATGTATGAGGATCGGGACATGAAAGTACCATAGAAGGAGAAGATAGTCTGGGGATGATATGACCACTTTAAAGATGTATGACATCTATGTAACACCTTGTAACATTTACGTTAAGCCTGCAGGTATCATGTGTTATTACTAGTTATGAGTATCTATCATGCTTTATTACCTGCTATGAGCAAATATAATGCTATATTACTTGCTAAGAGCATCTATAATGTTTTATTACTTGCTACAGTATGAGCATCCATAATGCTGTATTACTTGTTATGAGCAAATATAATGCTTTATTACTTGTTATGAGCAAATATAATGCTTTATTACTTGTTATGAGCAAATATAATGCTTTAATACTTGCTATGAGCATCTATAATGTTTTATTACTTGCTACAGTATGAGCATCCATAATGCTTTATTACTTGCTATGAGCGTGTATAATGCTTTATTACTTGTTATGAGCAAATATAATGCTATATTACTTGTTATGAGCAAATATAATGCTTTATTACTTGTTATGAGCAAATATAATGCTTTAATACTTGTTATGAGCAAATATAATGCTTTATTACTTGTTATGAGCAAATATAATGCTTTAATACTTGTTATGAGCAAATATAATGCTTTATTACTTGTTATGAGCAAATATAATGCTGTATTACTTGTTATGAGCATCTCCATCACTGAGCCAAACACCTTTATATGTAAAAGTATAGATACAAATAATGTATGAAATACCAAGATGGATATTGTACGGGATTGAAAGTGAGCCCAGAGTATCAAAGAAAGCTTACATCATTCAGTGTTGATGTGATGTTGTGGTAATGTTATGCTCATGTTGTGGTACAGTGATGACAGACTGACATAGTATCAGCTACTCCAGACTGGGCTGTCTTTCTGTTGCACTTCAGAAGGGAAGGACACAGTTATTTTTGTACAACATGCCTGAATGCTGTGGATGGTGGACCGGCTGTGGTATCAGGGGCTTTGGTATGTGAGTATAGCCTGGTCGCAAATCTGTTTGTGCGGTATTGCCAACTCCTATGGTCATTATCAAGAGGCGTCACACAACAATTGCCATAGGAGTTGGTAAGACAGCACAAACCGATCTCGGACCAGGATACTCTGAGCTATGGGGCTAGGGGCTCTGATCAGTGGGCCTGCCCAGTGGGTGTGTGGGAGAGGCCTATCCTGGAGGTCAGACTCAGAGATGCTCTAATGAATGAGACCAGGGGAGCCACAGGACTTACAGGAGATTAGTCCTAGCATAGGATAGCATGGAGACAGCTGTCCTGCGCACAGACACAGACGGACCCCAGACCAAACCACTGTCACACCTCATAAGGGGGTGAAGGTCAAGTTTATCTTACTGTGTGTGTGTCATCCACTGTTACGGATAGTAATCTCAGGTCCCCCCGGTCGTTCATATTGTGGTAGGATCTACACAAAGAGAACACTCCCCAGACCAAACCACTGCTACATCTCATACGGGGGTGACGGGAGATAGAAGGGAAAGTTTGTCTCTGTGTCATCCATTGTTACTATTCACCCAGGGTCCATATAGTGCCGATCTAGGATCAGTTTTGCCTTTTAGATCATAATTAATAAGATTATATGGACAGGAGGGACCTGATACTAGTTCAGCACTCCTACTCTGAGACGCTTTCTGAATACGGGCCCAGGTCCCCCCTGGAGGTTCATATTGTGGTAGGATCTGAAATGCGGGTCCCTGGTTGGGCTAGGTCTGAGGTACAGGCCAGGGTCAGCTGTGCTATGCGGCGCCGACACCACACTTAGGACGGAGAGAAATGTCTGATCTGTTTTCATATATTGCACAATTAATTTTTTGTTAATAAGCATATTGTCTTTACTATTACTCATAATAGTACAGAAAACAGTTTTTATTTCTCTGGTTTCCATTTGTGATCTAGCACCAATGTGTTTGCATAAGGGTTTTGACTATTGGTCCATATGATGAGCTGACCGTTAAACCCTGAGCAGAATGGTGTATGACCCATGTAGATTCACATTTTAGTCATTTGGCAGACGCTCGTATCCAAAGCGACTTAAAGGAGCAATTAGGGGTTAAGTGCCTTGCTCAAAAGTTTGTTGACAGATTTTTCACCTAGTCGGTTTGGAGATTCAAACCAGCGACCTATCGGTTACTGGCCCAATGCTCTTAACCACTAGGCTACCTGCCTCCCTACGGTGTATATATATGGCAGGTTGTATTTTTTCAATAAAGTGTGACAATCTCCTTCTGGACTATATTACATCATCTCAGTGTCATCCCTTCTTCTTCTGTCTGTTGTCTTGTCTCTGATACTAGTGGGGGAGGGGGGGTCATCTGTTCAATGAGCTAATCTTCCCACAGCTGTGATCCAGGAGTTCTCAGAGTAACTCCTCCTCTTCTCTCTCAAGGTCTTCCCCCCTCTATCTCCCTCCCTACTGTCCCGGTCCTCCTCCTCTCTCTCTCTCTCTGTCCCCCTCTCTCTCCCTCCCTATTGTCCCGGTCCTCCTTCTCGTTTTCTCTCTCTCTCTCTCTGTCCCCCTCGATCCATAAGGATTATGTGAGTGTTGGCATACAGTTACACTCTGTTTCCAGAATTCTCTTGTGCCTCCAGCTGCCGTGAGTACTCAGGCCCGTTAGAGGTCACGCAGAGGTCCAGAGTGTGTGTTTTGGAGGAGTTTGTGTGTGTGTGTCTGTCTATCTGTGTGTGTGTGTGTGTGTGTTCAGTCAAGTCTGAAGAGTCTCATTATAGATTGCGTGTCCTTTATTGTCTACTACGGTGCTTCAGCAGACTGGCATTCAGAGCTTCCCAGCCTGTTTGTACTAGACTCAGCAGTCTGGCATTCAGAGCTTCCCAGCCTGTTTGTACTAGACTCAGCAGTCTGGCATTCAGAGCTTCCCAGCCTGTTTGTACTATACTCAGCAGTCTGGCATTCAGAGCTTCCCAGCCTGTTTGTACTATACTCAGCAGTCTGGCATTCAGAGCTTCCCAGCCTGTTTGTACTAGACTCAGCAGCCTGGCATTCAGAGCTTCCCAGCCTGTTTGTACTAGATTCAGCAGACTGGCATTCAGAGCTTCCCAGCCTGTTTGTACTAGACTCAGCAGTCTGGCATTCAGAGCTTCCCAGCCTGTTTGTACTAGAATCAGCAGAGACACTCTGACTGACTGATGCCTAGAGTCTGTGTGTCCTCCTACGCTTTCCCAAAAAGCCAGTCATGCATAGGTCAGAGGTCTACGACTGGTCAAGTTAACGGTCAGACAGTGAGAACACAGTGATGACATGGTTACATGGGTCAAATTCATTAGGGCACACAGTAGCAGAATGTTTTGAAACTGAAAACAAAAAGGAGCATTTCTAATTGAACAAGTCTCTCCCTGTTCAGGCCATTTTCCTTGTATTTGTCATTTAGCAGACACGCTTATTCAGAGAGACTTACAGAAGCAATTAGGGTTAAGTGCCTTGCTCAAGGGCACATCAACAGATTTTTCACCTAGTCGTCTCGGGGATTCGAACCAGCGACCTTTTGGTTAATTGCCCAGCGCTCTTAACCACTAGGCTACCTGCTGCCCCTCCATTTGGTGCCTAGTGAATACGGCCCTGTTGTGGGAGTACAGTGATGACATGTACATGTGTACCTATTGTGTCATTGTTGAGGCTGTGTCTGAAATGGATGTGGAGGTGGTGACGTCTTTCCAGAGTCAGGTCAACAAATAGACAAGACGTGGGCTGTGTCTAAGAGATTACTAAGATGTTATGTTGACTTTGTAAATCCTAACCTCAAGAATTGGGCAGCATTTTCATAACATCCCTATATCAGCAGAACCATCGGAGTTACAGACATTGAAACCACTAAAAAGACATTCTCTGGCCACATACAGTTAGGCTTATCTACATTTACCTCAGCTGTTCACTAACAACTGTACAGTAACACTCAGAAAGACAACAATACACATTCAGTTAGCTAGGTGGAGCAACGGCAACAGTGCAAACTAGGCTGTGTGTGTGTGTGTGTGTGTGTGTGTGTGTGTGTGTGTGTGTGTGTGTGTGTGTGTGTGTGTGTGTGTGTGTGTGTGTGTGTGTGTGTGTGTGTGTGTGTGTGTGTGTGTACACGCATGCATGCTTGCCTGCCAACGTGTGTGTGTGTGTGTGTGTGTGTGAGTAGCCCGGTACATCCAGTGCCATACCTGGTCTTTGTGGTAATGAGATGCCACACGAGGACACATTAAACCCCCCAGAGGCACTGGTGGAGACTGACTACGTTCTCGATGTGAAGCCAGGCAACATCAAAGGATGGACAAGTTCAAAGCCGGCAGCAATTTATCAGAGCAGTAAAAACGGATAAAGGATCCACAGGTGATCATTTCTATTCACTCTGTCTATACAGGCATGTTTAGCCTCTCTTCTATTCAGTCTGTCCCTGTCTATGCAGGCATGTTTAAACTCTCATTGTTGTTGGGTTTTGATGGGTGATTGCTCTCCTTCCCTATGTGTCTGTCTGTCTTTTTCTTTCTCTCTCTGCCTCTATTGTGCTCTCACACACTCACTCTCTCTTCAAGAACATCTCTCTCCTGACTTTCTCACTCTTTGCCTCTATTTCTCTCTCCCCCATTCCTCCATTTATCCCTCCCTTCCTCTCCTCTCCTGCCCAGGTTGGAGTAGGGCCCCAGTAGTGCCAGTAGGGCAGCTGTGCCCAAGAGGAGAAACCGGAGCCGAGCCACGGAAGCACACGGGTAGAGGAGGGGGAGAGTAAGGGGGAAGAGGAGGCGGGAGTCTCCGTAGCCATGGTGACTGTGTGTTTTTGTTAGCGGCGCGTGAGTCAGCCGAGCGATGAGTCACAGTCAGGAGGAAACACACACGGAGGAACTACAGACACACAGACACACTCACATGCACTCCAACTCACTGTGGAGCCAAATAAGGACAACTACACTAACATGCACACAGAGAGAGTAGAGAGAGAGAAGGAGAAAGGAGCATGAATGAAGAGGAGAGGGAATAAGTAAGTCTGACTATGAAAAAGAAAGAGAGAGAAGCGCTGAACGATTAAAAAGAGAGACATGCAGAGAGAAATACAAAAGAAGGGAGTAGAGAGAAGAGAGAGTGGAACCACAAGCAGACAAATGTGGAGGGAGGGAGGGGAGGAGAGGGAGAGGTTGGAAGAGGGCATGGGCACATACCTCTTCCCAGGGGCACACTTTACCAGGGAGTCAGGGCGGAAATGAACACACCCTGTTAGTGCACACCTTGGCTTAGCTGACTAATCCTACAGTTGACTTAAGGCAGTGATTCCCAACTCCAGTCCTCCAGTACCCCCAACAGTGCACATTTGTTTGTAGCCTCAGACAAGCACACCTGATCCATCTTGTCAACTAATCATCAAGCCCTCAACGAGTTGAATCAGATGAGTTTGTCCGAGGCTACAACAAAAATGTGTACTGTTGGGGATACTGGAGGACTGGAGTTGGGAAGCACTGCCTTTAGGGATTGTCCCATATGCATACACATATACAGTTCCCTCCTGAATTATTGTCACCCTAGGTAAATATGAACAAAAAAGGCTGTGAAAAAATGTCATTGTTGTTTGTCAGCTTGATCTTACACTCAAAATATAATATGCTTCTAACCTTTAATTGAGTTAAAATTGTTTAAAGAAAAAAAATCATCAAGAAAAAATGACTTCATTCATAAACATGCGTGTCACAATTACTGGCACCCCTAGAAATTCTTATGAACAAAATCTAATTGATGTATATTCCGAATAATATTTGACTTTTTAAAGTTGATCTGATTCTATGGCAACTCTTAAGTGGTCATCCATGACTTCCTGTTTCACTGGGGAATAAATATGTGGTGACACACAGGCTAAACTCCCTTAGTCATCCTTCAACATGGGAAAGGCCAGAGAACACACAAATGAAATTATACAAAAGGTTGCTGACCTTCACAAATCAGGCAATGCCTATAAAAAGATAGCTACACTCCTGAAAATACCCATCTCCACTATTAGGGCAATAATTAAGAAATGTTAAACAACTGGAGCTGTGATGAACCTGCCTGGAAGAGGACACAAGTGTGTTTTGCCAACACGAACAGTGAGAAGGATGGTTCATATTTGGAGAATTGCAGAAGTTGGTTTCATCTTGGGGTCACCAAGTCTCCAAAACTACAATTAGACGCCACCTTCATGCCACCAAGTAATTTGGAAGGTTTGTCAGAAGAAAGCCTCTGCTGTCACCAAACCACAAGCGCCTGGAGTTTGTTAAATGTCATTGGAACTTTGATTGGAAGCAGGTTCTATGGTCTGATGAGACTAAAATAGAGCTTTTTGGCAAGAAACACCAGAGGTGGGTTTGGTGTAAAAAGATCCATGGTCATGTAGAAAATAACCTAATCCCCACTGTGAAGTATGGTGGTGGATAAGTGATGTTGTGAGGCTGTTTTACTAACAAAGGCCCTGGAAACCTTGTTAGGATACCTTGCATCATGGACTCTTCAAGTACCAGGAGATTTTAGGCCAAAACCTGTCTGCCTCTACCAGAAGGCTAAAGCTGTGTCGTCGCTGGATCTTCCGGCAGGACAACAATCCAACACATACCTCCAAATCCACATGAAAATGGTTCACTGACCATAGAATCAAGATTTTGCAATGCCATCCCAGTCCCCTGACCTAAACCCCATTGAAAACCTGTGGGGTGAGCTGAAGAGGAGAGTCCACAAGCAAGGACCAAGGACTCTTGGACTCTTGGAGTTTCTGTATGGAGGAATGGTCTCAAATCCCTTCCTATGTATTCTCCCACCTCATCTAACATTATCGGAGACGACTCAGAGCTGTTATCTTGGCAGAGGGAGGGTGTGTTCTCCCACCTCGTCTAACATTATAGGAGACGACTCAGAGCTGTTATCTTGGCAGAGGGAGGGTGTGTTCTCCCACCTCGTCTAACATTATAGGAGACGACTCAGAGCTGTTATCTTGGCAGAGGGAGGGTTCTCCCACCTCGTCTAACATTATAGATGACTCAGAGCTGTTATCTTGGCAGAGGGAGGGTGTGTTCTCCCACATCTAATGTTAGAGGAGACGACTCAGAGCTGTTATCTTGGCAGAGGGAGGGTGTGTTCTCCCACCTCGTCTAACATTATAGACGACTCAGAGCTGTTATCTTGGCAGAGGGAGGGTGTGTTCTCCCACCTCGTCTAACATTATAGACGACTCAGAGCTGTTATCTTGGCAGAGGGAGGGTGTGTTCTCCCACCTCGTCTAACATTATAGGAGACGACTCAGAGCTGTTATCTTGGCAGAGGGAGGGTTCTCCCACCTCGTCTAACATTATAGATGACTCAGAGCTGTTATCTTGGCAGAGGGAGGGTGTGTTCTCCCACCTCATCTAACGTTAGAGGAGACGACTCAGAGCTGTTATCTGGCAAAGGGAGGGTGTGTTCTCCCACCTCGTCTAACATTATAGACAACTCAGAGCTGTTATCTTGGCAGAGGGAGGGTGTGTTCTCCCACCTCGTCTAACATTATAGACAACTCAGAGCAGTTATCTTGGCAAAGGGAGGGTGTGTTCTCCCACCTCATCTAACGTTAGAGGAGACGACTCAGAGCTGTTATCTTGGCAAAGGGAGGGTGTGTTCTCCCACATCTAATGTTAGAGGAGACGACTCAGAGCTGTTATCTTGGCAGAGGGAGGGTGTATTCTCCCACCTCGTCTAACATTATAGACGACTCAGAGCTGTTATCTTGGCAGAGGGAGGGTTCACACTACTACATGTACTAAGTGAAGGGGTGGTAATCATTGTGACATTTATGTTTTCAAATAAAATAATGATTTTTTCAACTAAATTAAAGGTTCAATGCAAATTATATTTTGAGTTTAAGATCAACCTGATAAACAACAATTACATGTATTTTTTTACAGCCTTTTCTGTTCATATTGACCTATCCTAATCTATATAATAGAGTGGTATCTGCTTTTGTCATCATTTAGGCAGTGTTTCATTCTAGTTAGGGATAGTCCTACACCTACACACCAAGAGATGAACACCATCATCTATATAAAAGACAGGTTTCTGCTTTTATCCTATAGACCCATCAAACTCAACTCTGGACCTACAAGGCAGTTCCACTCCTTCTTTTCATTGTTCCCCTCTAATCAGGGACTGATTTAGACCTGGGAAACCAGGTGTGTGCAATTAATTATCAGGTAGAACAGGAAACCAGACGCTCCAGACCTCATAGTTAAGAGTTGAATGCCCCTGCTGTATAGACAGTGCTTCATCATATAGACAGTCCTACGCCTACACACCTATACAGAGATGTACACCATAATCTATGTAATAGATCTTTTAAACGTTCTACTCTATGAAGGGCTGTGTGGTAAGAGTGGTAGAGTTAAAGAGAGGCATTAGACACTGTCATTTTGATATCCTTTGTCCTTTTTGGATGTGTTTCTTTTCCCACGGCGTGTTGTTTGAGCAGAGGAGCCCGGTGCACACACACACACACACACACACATAAACATCATCATCTCTTGTGTTTATTCTGAAGGGCTTGTGTAGGCTGAGGTTTATACATAGGGCCTATGGAGAGCAGAGCTGGCCCGGCGAGACAGAGTTGATGTGTGTTTTGGCTGCTGTACCTCTGGAAGAGTGGCTCAGTACATCTCAGGGGGAAAGAGAGAGTTTCACACGTCTATGAGAGAGAGTGGAGATTGTGATGGAGGTCACACGGTACTACCATTTAATTCATTTCATCTATTATACACACACACGGTATGTTAGCCCTCAGTCGAGCAGTGAATTTCAAACAAAGATTCCACAACCACAAAGACCAGGGAGGTTTTCCAATGCCTCGCGAAAAAGTGCACCTATTGGTAGATGGGTAAAGCAAAACAAAAATTGACATTGAATATTCCTTTGAGCATGGTGAAGTTATTAATTACACTTTGGATGGTGTAGCAGTACACCCAGTCACTACAAAGATGCAGGCAGATACAAAAAGAAACGAAGGAAGCCTGTAAATAATAAAAATATTCCAAAACATGCATTGGAATTAGACACTAAAGTAAAACTGCAAAAATTGTGGCAAAGAAATTAACTTTAAGTCCCCTTTTGTTTTTACACTGCTGCTACTCGCTGTTTATTATCTATGCATAGTCACTTTACCCCTACCTACATGTACAAATACCTAGACTAACCTGTACCCCCGCACATTGACTCGGTACCGGCACCCCCTGTGTTACTTTCTTATTCTTCATTTTTTACTGTAGTTTATTTAGTCAATATTTTCTTAACTTAACTAAGCACAGGCAAAATCCTAGAGAAAAACCTGGTTAAGTCTGCTTTCCAACAGACACTGGGAGACAAATTTACCTTTCAGCAGGACAATCATCTAAAACACCAGGCCAAATATTGTTTACCAAGACGCCATTGAATGTTCCTGAGTTTTGACTTACAGTTTTGACTTAAATTGTCTTGAAAATCTGTGGCAAGACTTGAAAATGGCTGTCTAGCAATGTTAAACAAATAAACTTGACAGAGCTTGAATAATTTTTTTAAGAATAATGAGCAAATAATATATACAATCCAGGTGTGCAAAGCTCTTAGAGAATTACCCAGAAAGACTCACAGCTGTAATCGCTGCCAAAGGGGATTCTAACATGTATTGACTCATGGGTGTGAAAAGTTATGTAAATAAGCTATTTTGTATTTCATTATCAATACATTTTGATAAAGTGTGTTTTATCCATTTTGAATTCAGGCTGTAAAAAAAAGATATGGATTAAGTCAAGGCGTATGAATACTTTATGAAGGCACTGTATCTTAGTTAACTATCTAAGATGTACCAAATACATTTTCTCCAGCTCAGAGCTCCAGCTATGCATTTGGTTAGCTAACTTGCTCGCTATAGGAGGCTAGCTTGCAAGATCAAGCTTCTTGTTTACAGCAGAGACAATCAATCCCCTGCTGGATCAGGTGTGAGTAACCTTTTGAGATAGTTGTATAACTTTATGGGCTGGGTTGTCTATCCATGCATTTAGTTTATGTCTGCTTGCGCTAGTTAGCATTTAGCTAGCGTCAGCTATAGGAATTCACTATTAATTTGATAGCATTTGTTAGCATAAAAATCTAAATAAAATAGAGTCCTTTTTTATGTTTGAAAGAAATGGCGCCCCTTGTAATATGGCGCCCCGTATACCACAATATGGTACAGGAATGGTATGGAAATCTGGATACTGCCCTTGTAAGCCCTGCTCTGTTCTGTCCTGTTCCCTCCAGTGACATACATCTCCTGTTTTTACACTATTATAAAAGCAGTGATATACTCAAGTACTCAACACTGAACATCATACATTTTACTCAGAGTGTCCCCGACTCCTCAACTGATGCTAATATATGCTATACAACTGCTTCGCAGGACAGCCAATGAGATAGCAGGCCATGCATGGCTATAAGTCTTTACTATTTCCTGACCATGTGACCTGACCACCAAAAACTCCTATTTTGGCCCTATAAATAGTCTTCTAGCCCAGTCAGTATGGCATCGACAAGATGGCATTACATGTTCTACCATATGGTCCATTAGATCAGGAGGCTAATTGAAATGTAAATATGTCATACAGAGTGTGCAACTGTTTGTTCTGTGTGGCCTGCCATCCATCTGTTGTATATCATGGAAATGGTAAAGCAGACAATTCTATTAACATGGGGTTGTCCATGCAGGACTGACATTGTTACAGCAAAGACTTCTGACTGGAGTGGGAGGTCAGTGGGCAATGAGGAATAATACATGGATTTTAACACAGAGAGAGGTGAAGGGAGGGGGAGAAAGAGAGAGCGAGAATGTGGGATCATGAGAGAAAAAATAGTGTGTGAGGGACACAGAGAGATAATGTGTGTGCGTGTGCGTGTGTGTGCCTATTTACTTGCACAGATGCCTGCGTATGCGCGTGGCACGCTCGTATGTGTGTGTGATAGAGAGACCTTGCAAGAGCTATTTGATTAATGAACAAGAGGAAGTCACTGGGCTTGTGTCATTACAGATGAGCTCAGACAGTTGAATGGAGGAACAGAACACAGACTTCCCCCCTTACCTCAACAGTTTACTCACGCCCACACAGTTTTACAATTAACTCCGTCAGTTCACTAGGATACCACTGCAATACATTCAATACAACACATTTCATTTCCTTCCTTTTCATCAGCGTCACTGCCGTTTCACCACGGCCTGCAACACTACAGTTGTGGGTTTGATTCTCATAGGGTCATGGATATGGTTTCCACAAATAACAAAATACGTGTTGTTTGAAAAATACATACAAACTTTATATAAAGTCTTCAGCTAAATGACCATATCATCACCATCACTATCATCATTAAAGTTGTCATCATCATCATCATCATCATCATCATCATCATCATCATCATCACCCTCCCCTCCCAGTGTGTTGTTAAGCTCTGCTGGAGTAGTCAACATAGAAATAGAATAACTAGACTAGACAGAGAATAGCTTCTCTAATCATTCCCAACATGACCTCATCTCTGGAACATCCACACCACAGTGTCTCTATTAGTGAGCTGAGATTAGTCTGTGCAGTGTTCATAACATGCAGTGTGTGTGTGTGTCTCGGGACTGGGTGGAGAAGCCCTTATCAGAGGGACAGGAGTCAATATCATTTAATTACAGATATTAACTAACTAAGTAGAGAAGGAGACAGAGAAAGGGTGAGGGATAAATGAGAGAGGAGAGGGGGAGCAGGATAGAGAAAGAAAGAGAAATATTTTTAAAAAAGGGAAGGAGAAAGATGGAGGAAGGACAGAGAGAGGGGAGAGGGGGGAGGCAGAGAGAGGAGAGGGAGAAGGCGGAGAGGGGAGAGGGGGAGGCAGAGAGAGGAGGGGGGGAGGAGAGAGGAGAGGGGAGAGGGTCAGAGAGAGGAGAGGGGGAAGGAGGATGGAGGGGAAGAGATGAAAGGAGAGGGGGCAGAAAGATTGAGAGAGGGAGAGAAAAAAGGGGGGTGAGGGGGAGAAAAGGGTGATGAGGGAGAGAAAAGGGGGGATAAGGAAGAGAAAAGGGGGATGAGGGAGAGAAAAGGGGGGATAAGGGAGAGAAAAGAGGGATGAGGGAGAGAAAAGGGGAGATGAGGGAGAGAAAAGAGGGGATGAAGGAGAGAAAGGTGGTTATGGCAGGATATATTTAGCCAGTGAAGGGGTAGAGGGCGGTCTCTTCTCAAGGGGTTTTCCAGGGTATATTTAGGCTAGGCCTCCGCTAAAAGAGAAAGAAAATGAATGATGTGCTTACAGTACAGAAGGACCACCAGTCTGATGTAACACTGTGCAATAAGGGACACACACACCCCACTTTTCATCAGGGACACATGCTTCTGCTAACAAGTTA
Source organism: Salvelinus fontinalis (assembly GCF_029448725.1). Lineage (NCBI taxonomy): Eukaryota > Metazoa > Chordata > Actinopteri > Salmoniformes > Salmonidae > Salvelinus > Salvelinus fontinalis. The sequence continues at coordinate 154,989 of NW_026600542.1, forward strand.
ACAACACAAGACAGATATTAGACTGCCAAATACCACAAGGCAACTGTGGACCCCATTTTATTTCAATATTAAAACTCCTTGAGACTTTTCAACACGTCCACCAACACTCAACTCCCAGACACCACAAACGGAGTGGACAGGGGGGTACCGTCAGGAGCCAGTCTACAAGTCTGTTTTCCTCACACAAATGTAGCTAACGTGGTGAAAATGAAAGAGAGTAAGACAGACACAGCTGAAAAGTGATGCTAATAATAATGAGGCAAAAACTGTGCGGTCTCAGTAGCATTAACGATAATAGCATGCGTACTGGCCGGGGAGCGGTGAGTGGAGAGCGAGCACCGAGCCGCAGTGACGTCATTGTGGTTCCACAGCACTTCCTGTCTCTGCTCTGCTGCAATGTTTGTGTGTCTTGTCTCCATGGCGACTGCCAACACATAAATACCAGAGCGAGAGAAGACAAAAAGAGGGAGAGAGAGAAATGAGAAAGAAAGAGGGGGAAAGAGGTAAAGAAAGAAAGTGTGAGCGAAAGAGGGCGAGGGAGAGAGAAAGAAATAGAGAGAGAGAGAGAGAGAAGGAAAGAGGTTGAAGGGAGAGAAATAAAGTGAGTGAAAGAAACAAAAAGAGAGAAAATTAGGACAACCTCATTACCCACCAAAGTCAAGTGGACCCAATCTGGCCCTCAGTGACTGGCTAACTGGACCCAATCTGGCCCTCAGTGACTGGCTAACTGGACCCAATCTGGCCCTCAGTGACTGGCTAGCTGGACCCAATCTGGCCCTCAGTGACTGGCTAGCTGGACCCAATCTGGCCCTCAGTGACTGGCTAACTGGACCCAATCTGGCCCTCAGTGACTGGCTGAGTAGACACAATCTGTCCCTCAGTGACTGGCTAACTGGACCCAATCTGGCCCTCAGTGACTGGCTAACTGGACCCAATCTGGCCCTCAGTGACTGGCTAACTGGACCCAATCTGGCCCTCAGTGACTGGCTAACTAGAGCCAATCTGGGCCTCAGTGACTGGCTGAGTAGACACAATCTGTCCCTCAGTGACTGGCTGAATGGGCCCAATCTGGACCTCAGTGACTGGCTAACTAGACCCAATCTGGACCTCAGTGACTGGCTGAGGGGACCCAATCTGGACCTCAGTGACTGGCTGAGGGGACCCAATCTGGACCTCAGTGACTGGCTGAGAGAGGCATGATGGTCTTGACTTTACTACCCTGCACTGAGCCTGGACAGCATTCTGTTGACGTAGTACCAGGGGAACAGAGACTGTGACCCCAAGTGCCCAGGTCTGGTTCTGTTCTGGGTCTTGTCTGGGTCTGGTCTGGGTCTATACAGTGCCTTAGGATTCAGACCCCACATTTTGTTACGTTACAACCTTATTCTAAAAAAATCCTCATCAGTCTACACACAATACCACATAATGACAAAGCAAAACAGGTTTTTAGAAATTTGTGCTAATTTATTAAGAATAAAAACGGAAATATCACATTTACATAAATATTCAGACCCTTTACTCTGTACTTTTTTAAACACCTTTCGCAGCAATCACAGCCCCCAGTCTTCTTGGGTATGACGCTACAAGCTTGGCACACCTGTATTTGGGGAGTTTCTCCCATTCTTCTCTGCAGATCCTCTCATGCTCTGTCAGGTTGGATGGGGAGCATTGCTGCACAGCTATTTTCAGGTCTATCCAGAGATGTTCGATCTGGTTCAAGTCCGGGCTCTGGCTGGGCCACTTCTTCCATTTAAGAATGATGGAGGCCACTGTGTGGGCTTTAGCCAATTAGTCCTCTGCATGACAACGGTAGTCAGAGGAAGTTGGTGAAAGCATGCATTCAGATCTGGAACCAGTCTAGTAAAGCCTTCAAAGAAGTTTGCTGAAACACATACAGATCTGGGTCCCATCCTCACTGATTCTCAGTGTATTCCCAGTGTAGAGTGAGTGAGAGATGAGGGAGTGGAGTCAGGTTGTAGTTCGGTCCAGTGGAGGGACGGTCTCTCTCCATTCTCTCAGAGGAAGACCTATTTCCTCTCTGGAATGCTTGTATAATTAGATCCCTGCTGTCATGACAACCAAACGGGATCTTTTTTTCTTCGTATCCCGGGGCTGAGTTTAGAGTCACTTATAGTTGTGTGACTCACTGTCTGAGACACACTGACTCTGACACTTCACATGACTACCTCACACACACACACACACACACATGCACACACACACACACACACACACACACCAGACAATTACTCTCACATTAATTTCAATGTCAGATTCGAAAAGATAAGTATTTTAATTTTGGAAAGTACTTGGAAATACACTTGGAAAGTATTGGAATGCATTTGAAAATACTAAAATACACTTATTACATACCCATGCATTTAACCCAGGTATTTGAAAAAGGCACTTAAAATAAGTAAGCTATTTATAGGAAATTATTTGAAAATACTTTAAATATTTCCAATAGAAGAAGTTGATTCAGGCCACATTATTTAAAAATGCTCAAATACACAAAAAAAATAGTATTTAACTAACAAATAATCTAATACACATTTTAACCCAGGTCTGACACACATACCGCACACATAAGAATCATGTGTTACACATTTCTCTCAATAAACTCTGAGCTGAAGGTGCAAACTGACCCAGAGTGAACATGTACAGTAACATAACGTCCACATTCATTACACTGAACTACGACCCCTACATGTTGCAAAACAGGCATTCCTTTATGACCCCCCTACCCTTTACACACATACACACCACAGACACACACACGGACTCACACATTGAGCACACAATCCCATGCATGCACCTTGCACTGTGAACCTGGACCCTCAAGGACACACTCACACTCTACTTTGTTCTAGATTATAGCTCTGCATTCTATATTAGGACTCACATGATGACTTTTTCTGTCTAGACCATGACATTTCATATGCTACGACAGAGGAGCCTTCTTAGTGCTGAGACACATCACTGATTCAGTATCAGGGAGACATTACAGACAAATTCAGCCCATCTGACCCTGACGCACTCACGCACGCAACAAGTTTTTTTTCAGACAGGTCTTACACACATACACTCACACATGCACACACACACACACACGCACACACACACACACACACACACACACACACACACACACACACACACACACACACACACACACACACACACACACACACACACACACACACACACACACACACACACACACACACACACACACACACACACACAGATACACATTATTACTGACATACACAGACAATACACACTTCCCACAATTCAAAAGAAGTTCTATGACAACATAACAAATCCACACAAATCCATGAACACTATCAAATTCGTCAACTGTAATATCATCCAAAAGTCCCATTTCAAGACAAATATATCTCTGTTATCATCTGCCTTACTGTAAGAATCATTGCATATGCCTTTGTTAGTGTTGCTTAGAAACAACCCATGTGTGTGTATATGTGTGTGTGAGCGTGTGTGTGTGAGGAATGTGTAACGTACACACTGTGCTTACTGGGGCGTGGTCATCTAAGTAAGGCTCTTTCCTCACACAGTACCCACCCTGAGACTTGTGGCGGTAGGGGAGGAGTGGATGGAGGGAGGAGGAGAGAGAGTAAGGAAAGTCGTAAAGTCTCTAATAGCCTCTCTCAGAGGCGCGTCTTACCTGTGGGTGAGGAGAGGAAGGAGGAGGCAGGGAGGGAGGCTGTGTCAACACTGGACAGGTGCGGACCAAACCACACAGGCCCTCTCCTTCCCTCCCCGCCCCTCCAAGAGTTACCAACCACTGAGCCTCACAGAGCCATGAGGACTCATAAAGATAAAACATCTAAACGAGCACCTGTCGCTTCACAACAATAACAGAAAGTGGAAACACATGATAGAATCAAACTTAATTGGCTTCCGGGTTAAGTGGGCATTGTGTCAAGAAGCAGTGAGGCTTGGTTGGGTTGTGTTTTGGAGGACGCATGGCTCTCGACCTTCGCCTCTTTCAGGTCCGTACGGGAATTGCAGCGATGAGACAAGACTGTAACTACCAATTGGACACCACAAAATTGGGGAGGAAAAAAGTGTAATTTAAAAAAATGTTTAAAAAAAAACAACAGAAAGACAAAAATATGAGGCTTATTGAATTTGTGGACTTTGGTTCATAGTGTTCCACCTCAAGCATAATCTGTTACTGATGCAGTAACACAAAATGAAGAGCATAAGTCAGTGATTTCCATTGCAAAGAAAACCTAAAACAGCATGGGCCAAGACATTACACAATGAACACCCCATAAAATGTTATCCTCTCAGCCCCAGGCTAAGTCTTGGTGAAATAGCATTGCCCCTTTATTACAAGCATTACAGCTAATTGCCTCCCTGCCCCCTTTCCTGTGTGTTACAGCGATGTGGGGAAGGGGTGGACCCAAGCTTTGACATTTACAAAAAGGAATCCCCTCAATGGCTGGGGCTGGGCTGCCCAACTCACTCAACCCGTCTGGCTCCCAGACACACACGCACTCACACACACTGTCTGCTCTGGGGGAGAGACAGAACAGAGAGAGAATGAGAGACACTGCAACCTTGAAGTTCAACTCATTCTCTGGGAGAGAAAGAGAGTGAGAGAGTGAGAGAGAGGCAAACAGTCTCCTCTCAGGTATGTAACACTTATATCTTATATCACATAGGATGTTCTTATTTTCACCATTGCCCCAGATAATGGTCTTACTGGATTATTGACGACTGTTTAGTTTTTTAAGTGAGGATGTAGGCCTAGATGTCTGTTCCTAACAGGGGAGGGAACCCCTTCACTTTTCACCAGCTGTTTGTACAACAACCTGTGGATCAGGCTTTTTACTTTTTCTGGTGACCGGTGGATATCTTTATCTGGATCTGCTACTCCAGTGTCGTTTGGATATGCGAGATATCGCCCTGATCTAAGAGTAATCTCTGCCGCCAATGTGAACATCCACCCAAAGGTCATGCTGTAAATGGTTTCATTGTCTGTGACAGTCTGTCTAGTCTGTCCATATGTCTGTCCGTCTATCTATCTGTCTGTCCGTATATCTGTTAGTCTGTCTCTCGCTCTCTCTTTTTGTAAGACTGTCTGCCTATCCGTCCGTCTGTCTGTCTACGTCTGTCAACCAGCCCTGAGTTAGTTGGGGGCTGAGAGACAGAGCACAGCGGATGTCATAAAAAGTTTGTTGGAAAAGCAGGCGAGAGAAGGACGTGGAGCAGACAGAGAGAGAGGGAGAGAGAGGGGGAGAGAGAGGAGAGCTCTGAACATTCCTGTCATTGTTCAGAAGTCCTGTAAGTCTGCTACAGTGGCCCAGAGAGGAGAGAACCTCCATGAAAGGGAATTATACAGATCACGGTTCTAGTCAAGGGTTTAGCCAGCCAGGATGTCTGTCTCTGGCTATCTGGCTCCCCCTCTCTGGGGCTCTCAGCATGGGTCTCTACTGGAGCTAACTGGGCCTCCAGTCCTAGACCTCCAGGCAGAGGGAGTGGTGGGGAGGTGATCATTTATCCTCTCACACTGTGCTCATTAAGGCAGCAAGTGTCACCGGACATTGGGGAGAGGGGTGGAGGAGCAGAGGGATGGAGGGGTGGAGGAGCAGAGGGATGGAAAGTTGGAAGGGCGGATGGTGATGAAGAGGAGAAAAATAGATGGAAGGAAGGGAGAGAGAGGAGAGGGAGGTGGAAGAGGGCGAGGAGAAAGAGAAGAGGTGCCGGACAGGAAGGTGGAAGAGGGAGAGGAGAAGTAGAAGATTAGGGTCTGGAGCGAGGCCTGGTGTTTGGGGTGTCTAATTTGGGGAGTCTGTGTGTGTGTGTGTGTGTGTGTGTGTGTGTGTGTGTGTGTGTGTGTGTGTGTGTGTGTGTGTGTGTGTGTGTGTGTGTGTGTGTGTGTGTGTGTGTGTGTGTGTGTGTGTGTGTGTGTGTGTGTGTGTGTGTGTGTGTAAGGCGGCGTGGGCGTCCATGGCGAAGCACGGTGGTGGTGGGGTTTGGCAGGGAATAAGGACCAGGGTAGGGTTACGGCCGCTGGGCTGAAGGGAGAGAAGGATTGGCCGGGCTGAGCTGGGCTGGGTTCTGGGCTGGTACAGCCATCAAGCTTTTTGTCTGGAAATACTTTTTATTTTCATACTAATGTACCGCATGTGACGTGTTCCCTTGATTGTTGGTTCGACTTCCAGTGAACTTTGAATTGGCTTTGATTCTGTTACCGCTGTTAGACATAACAATGACATTGACATCTTTCTGTGAATGTCATTGAATGTCACGGAATCAGCACTAACTATGCCCTCACACGCATGCAAACACACACACACACACACTTACTGGGAGGAAATGGAGGCAAGCACACACAAAGGAACGGGTGTGGTAGTGTATCAAGGTGTGTAGGTCTATAGAACTAGGTTAAAGCGAGTGTGCCACACAGTGATTCCGCTGTGTCACACACTACTTCAGCTCTCTTGATTGAAGGACTGATTGAAAGGCTTAACAGGATTCATGGTCATTTACGGTAGGCCTCATCCATTTTGTTGTGATGTCATCTTAGCAACACCCCTGATCCCTGCCTATTTACAGTATTGAGCATCATAAGATCATGGGAATACAGTAGTTTTCCATAGTAACACATAGAAATATCCAAATATTTTCAAAATTGAACTAGACATTATGTTACAGTCTATATTTATCTGTCTATGTACAGCAGTGGAGGCTGTTGATGGGAGGACGGAGCATTCACTCCATTCCAGACTTTATTATGAGCCTCCCCTCAGCAGCCTCCACCGATGTACAGTATGCTGTAGTCTGTAAAAACACAGTATTACACTTTGGTGAAAGTAGACCCCAGTGGTATGGTTGGTCCAGTTGGTTCTGTATTAGGCTTTGGGAGCCAGTTCACACCACCAAGTTGAGTATGATGTCAGGCTGCTACAGTATCGCTTTGGATTCTGTTCTCCTTTTATGAGTCGCTAAGGTCAGAGTGCTGCTAACACCTCACTGTGTTTGCTCTAAAGGACATTGTGAACAAATGCTGTTTGCATATTGATTATATGCATACTGTGTGTGCATTGTACTCTGAAGTGTATTCAGCAGCGTGTGTGTGTGTGTGCGTGTGCGTGTGTGTGTGTGTGTGTGTGTGTGTGTGTGTGTGTGTGTGTGTGTGTGTGTGTGTGTGTGTGTGTGTGTGTGTGTGTGTGTGTGTGTGTGTGTGTGTGTGTGTGTGTGTGAGGCTGCTTGGATAGGCACACAGGGAAAAGATATGTGTTGAGACAACACACATTGAGATCCAGCTGTCTTCACACGGTGTTTTCCACTTAGCATGTTATGCCCTTGTGTAAACGGCTGTGTAAATGCTACTGCTCAACTCACACACACTACCCAAATATCTGAGAACAGGGAGATTGGTGGCAGGAGGAGTCCACGTCTACACATAGAGAAACACGCACACACACACCCTATACTCTCTTTTCCATATACACACACATAGGCTACGTACGCACACACACACACACACACACACACACACACACACACACACACACACACACACACACACACACACACACACACACACACACACACACACACACACACACACACACAGGAACAGCTTGTCATTGCTAGGATACATCTGCTTCTGAACATCACTCAGTCAGTGATTACATTTTCCTCCAATTCTCCGCTTCGCTCGGGATTCACAAATTACCAAATGATGATTAGTTGAGAATTAGCCAAAAACTCGTTGACTCAGAATGAGAGAGAGGGGGAAAGCAGTGAGAGATATTAGCCGTCTATCCTTTGAATAAGTGTTTGAGGTGAGGCGGCAGAGCGGCGTGCGTCACCAGCCATGCTGTCATTAAGAGGAGAAGAGGGAAGGAATGAGCTCATAGGTACTAACGGCTGGGGGTTAGAATGGGGAAAGGGGAAAAGAAGGCGCCAATGGAAAAGATGGGGAGAGCGAGAGAGAGATATCCAGCTAGGAGATGAAAGGACAAATGGGTACACAGCGTAACTGGCTGATATTCTGCCAGAGAAGAGTTTCAGTTATGGCCTTTCTTATAAGGGCACTGACAAAGACCTTGAATGACCTTCTGTCTCCGGGAGACTAAAGCTTTAGTAAATATTATGAACATGAAACTGTCTTGAAGGCAAAGTTATTCACATGTAACTCATACAGTTAGAAGCATAGATGCACTAAAAGACATCAGATACAACTCAATGATAAAAGGCTAGACATACTGTAGCCTAAATTGTGAAGAAAATTGAGTATTTCTCTAAATCAACTTGCAGCATCCCTGTGTCCACTGACATGTGAACCAATAACAGTGGCCCTCAATGATGCAAAAATGATAACTCAGCAGGTAATTGAATCTGTCCCCAAATTGAAGTCAGTCACACTCCATACTGTAAGCAGGGAGAGCCAGAGCTAGAGAGAGAAGAATGACATACAGCTTCTAGTTGCTCGGTTTCTTCCCAGCAGCCACCCTATCACGTCTAGTCCTGAGCTGTTAATCAAGCTTTGATTGGTTAATTGACCCACAGAGAGAAGCAGTGGTGGGACAGAACATTGGTTTGGCAGAGCAACCCAGGTTTTGGTCAGAAAGAGAGAAGCTTGTTAGCATTATCATGTACTCATGGGGCTGTTATGCACCAATACAGAGAGAACGAGAGATGTTTGTTAGCATTAGCATGTACTAATAGGGCTGTTATGAACCAGTACAGAGAGAACGAGAGATGTTTGTTAGCATTAGCATGTACTAATAGGGCTGTTATGCACCAGTACAGAAAGAATGAGAGATGTTTGTTAGCATTAGCATGTACTAATAGGGCTGTTATGAACCAGTACAGAGAGAACGAGAGATGTTTGTTAGCATTAGCATGTACTAATAGGGCTGTTATGCACCAGTACAGAGAGAACGAGAGATGTTTGTTAGCATTAGCATGTACTAATAGGGCTGTTATGAACCAGTACAGAGAGAACGAGAGATGTTTGTTAGCATTAGCATGTACTAATAGGGCTGTTATGCACCAGTACAGAGAGAACGAGAGATGTTTGTTAGCATTAGCATGTACTAATAGGGCTGTTATGCACCAGTACAGAGAGAACGAGAGATGTTTGTTAGCATTAGCATGTACTAATAGGGATGTTATGCACCAGTACAGAGAGAACGAGAGATGTTTGTTAGCATTAGCATGTACTCATAGGGCTGTTATGCACCAGCACAGAGAGAGCGAGAGACGTTTGTTAGCATTAGAAGCAGTCATAGGGCTAGTCTGTCCTATCAAGAGATATTATTAGCATGCTGGGCTGGTCTGTCTGTAGGCTACCCAGAGATAATAGAGATACGTTTGTTAAAGTTAGCAGCATGCCAACCTGCAGGCTACACAGAGATGTTTGTCAGCATTAGCTAACAGTGAGCACTCATAGGGCTGCTATATACACAGTTCATAGCGTGACTAGGTATGGAATATAGAATCTTTTTCTCTGTGGAATCTTATCTCCGAGGGACCATTTACTTCAGGTAGTCCAAATACATACAAGTTACATTTAGACATAAATAGTGACTGTATATCAATATTTTGGACACAATCAAGTGAGCTGTGAACACATTTTGTACTGAGTGTTTATTTCACTGTTTATTATCTTTGGTTTGTGTTAAAACCGACGGTCTGTTAGACATCAATGACACACTACATTAGCTAATTATAGTCTGACACTACTCTTCATTCACAGATCCAGCTTGGTAAAATTGTATTAGAAACTTTACAGCTTTCAGTGCTACAGCTAGCATTAGCCTCTGCCTATACAGACGACAGTTATATAGCATGTTAGCATTAGCGATGCTAACACGGGTGTACCTTGGCTGGCACGGCACGGCAGGCCTTGTGTACAGACACATGACAGACACCAGACTAACTTATTTAGGGCCTGGAATTCCCCCCAAAATGTGCTCTAATACTGACTCATATGGTGTGATCCAGAATCACTAGACTAGAATAAAACAGCTCTCTAAAATTGATATCCGTCCATTAGGTAATGGTTAAATATAGCACTTTGGTAGTACTGGATGTACCAAACTCAGTCTTGATGTGTCATCATTCACTGTGGCAGAGGAAGAACCCAGCTCCTGTGAGGTTTAGTTGGGGCAGAGTTAGGACAAAACCCCAGCTCCTGTGAGGTTTAGTTGGGGCAGAGTTAGGACAAAACCCCAGCTCCTGTGAGGTTTAGTTGGGGCAGAGTTAGGACAAAACCCCAGCTCCTGTGAGGTTTAGTTGGGGCAGAGTTAGGACAAAACCCCAGCTCCTGTGAGGTTTAGTTGGGGCAGAGTTAGGACAAAACCCCAGCTCCTGTGAGGTTTAGTTGGGGCAGAGTTAGGACAAAACCCCAGCTCCTGTGAGGTTTAGTTGGGGCAGAGTTAGGACAAAACCCCAGCTCCTGTGAGGTTTGGTTGGGGCAGAGTTAGGACAAAACCCCAGCTCCTGTAAGGTTTGGTTGGGGCAGAGTTAGGACAAAACCCCAGCTCCTGTGAGGTTTGGTTGGGGCAAAGTTAGGAGTAGTCCTGTCCATGGTGAGGTATGGTTAGGGCAGAGTTAGGAGTAGTCCTGTCCATGGTGAGGTATGATTAGGGCAGAGTTAGGAGTAGTCCTGTCCATGGTGAGGTATGGTTAGGGCAGAGTTAGGAGTAGTCCTGTCCATGGTGAGGTATGGTTAGGGCAGAGTTAGGAGTAGTCCTGTCCATGGTGAGGTATGGTTAGGGCAGAGTTAGGAGTAGTCCTGTCCATGGTGAGGTATGGTTAGGGCAGAGTTAGGAGTAGTCCTGTCCATGGTGAGGTATGGTTAGGGCAGAGTTAGGAGTAGTCCTGTCCATGGTGAGGTATGATTAGGGCAGAGTTAGGAGTAGTCCTGTCCATGGTGAGGTATGATTAGGGCAGAGTTAGGAGTAGTCCTGTCCATGGTGAGGTATGATTAGGGCAGAGTTAGGAGTAGTCCTGTCCATGGTGAGGTATGGTTAGGGCAGAGTTAGGAGTAGTCCTGTCCATGGTGAGGTATGGTTAGGGCAGAGTTAGGAGTAGTCCTGTCCATGGTGAGGTATGGTTAGGGCAGAGTTAGGAGTAGTCCTGTCCATGGTTAGGTATGGTTAGGGCAGAGTTAGGAGTAGTCCTGTCCATGGTGAGGTATGGTTAGGGCAGAGTTAGGAGTAGTCCTGTCCATGGTTAGGTATGGTTAGGGCAGAGTTAGGTTCAGATCCACTATGAGGTTTGGTTGGGGCCGAGTTAGGAGTTAAGAGCAGCGCCACTGTACACTGAGTCAGTTTCCCCAGTCAGGGGCACAGCAGTTATACAGGGCATACTGTATAACGTCTTAATGGGAGTGACAGAGAGGGGCACAGAGGGTACTGTATAACATCTTAATGGGAGTGACAGAGAGGGGCACAGGGCGTACTGTATAACGTCTTAATGGGAGTGACAGAGAGGGGTACAGAGGGTACTGTATAACGTCTTAATGGGAGTGACAGAGAGGGGCACAGAGGGTACTGTATAACGTCTTAATGGGAGTGACAGAGGGGCACAGGGCGTACTGTATAACGTCTTAATGGGAGTGACAGAGAGGGGCACAGAGGGTACTGTATAACGTCTTAATGGGAGTGACAGAGAGGGGCACAGGGCGTACTGTATAACGTCTTAATGGGAGTGACAGAGAGGGGCACAGAGGGTACTGTATAACGTCTTAATGGGAGTGACAGAGAGAGGGGCACAGAGGGTACTGTATAACATCTTAATGGGAGTGACAGAGAGAGGGGCACAGAGGGTACTGTATAACGTCTTAATGGGAGTGACAGAGAGAGGGGCACAGAGCGTACTGTATAACGTCTTAATGGGAGTGACAGAGAGAGGGGCACAGAGCGTACTGTATAACGTCTTAATGGGAGTGACAGAGAGAGGGGCACAGAGGGTACTGTATAACATCTTAATGGGAGTGACAGAGAGAGGGGCACAGAGGGGACTGTATAACATCTTAATGGGAGTGACAGAGAGGGGCACAGGGGGTCTGTATAACATCTTAATGGGAGTGACAGAGAGAGGGGCACAGGGGGTACTGTATAACATCTTAATGGGAGTGACAGAGAGGGGCACAGAGGGTACTGTATAACATCTTAATGGGAGTGACAGAGAGAGGGGCACAGGGCGTACTGTATAACGTCTTAATGGGAGTGACAGAGAGGGGCACAGGGGGTACTGTATAACATCTTAATGGGAGTGACAGAGAGGGGCACAGAGGGTACTGTATAACATCTTAGTGGGAGTGACAGAGAGAGGGGCACAGGGTGTACTGTATAACATCTTAATGGGAGTGACAGAGAGGGGCACAGAGGGTACTGTATAACGTCTTAATGGGAGTGACAGAGAGGGGCACAGGGGGTACTGTATAACGTCTTAATGGGAGTGACAGAGAGGGGCACAGAGGGTACTGTATAACGTCTTAATGGGAGTGACAGAGAGGGGCACAGGGGGTACTGTATAACATCTTAATGGGAGTGACAGAGAGGGGCACAGAGGGTACTGTATAACATCTTAGTGGGAGTGACAGAGAGAGGGGCACAGGGTGTACTGTATAACATCTTAATGGGAGTGACAGAGAGAGGGGCACAGGGTGTACTGTATAACATCTTAATGGGAGTGACAGAGAGAGGGGCACAGGGGGTACTGTATAACATCTTAATGGGAGTGACAGAGAGAGGGGCACAGGGGGTACTGTATAACGTCTTAATGGGAGTGACAGAGAGAGGGGCACAGAGCGTACTGTATAACGTCTTAATGGGAGTGCCACTTGGCTATAATTCCTTCTGACCTAATTCTCTACACTATAATTGAAAAGCTATTTTTAAGAGTCCACAGGAAGCTGGGTCTTCAAGAAGCCGCAACACACTGCTGAAAAAGGTATCAACAATGACCTGTGAATGACGAAGATATGACAGTGCTGAAGAAACACACACACACACAACCAGGCACACACACACACACACACACACACACACACACACACACACACACACACACACACACACACAGACACACACACACACAGACACACAGACACACAGACACACAGACACACAGACACACAGACACACACACACACTGAGCTGGCTGGAGTTGTAGACAGTGTGAAAGGAGGGACCAGGGAAAGATCCAGAACAACACCTTCATGGACTTATACAGAAACTATCTGTGGGTTTTCATCTGGTGTCTTTTAGGAAAGCACGTCCTAGTGTGCCATGGACCTACACCTTTACCATAAGTTACCATGGACACAGACACACACCTCCACCACAAACGCCTCACGTCTAGTCAACCATGCTGCCGGCCAGGGGAATTCCTGGTAGAGTGATTTTTAAGACTAAAGACTGAATCACATTGCCAGGGATTTCCAATGGCCGGCATGAAGTATGCAACCTGGATCTAATGGGAATAAAGGTGTGTGAACAAACGTTTATATATACACACACACACCTGGTTGCGCGGCGGCAGGACTTAGCACACATGTGAACACTGTAAGTTTACCTCCATGTTCACAGTGGTTAAGTTCTGCCGCCCTGGGGCCACAGCCTGTATGTCTGATCCCAGGAGAGGAGAGGGGGCACTGGGGAGGATCACTGGGACAATTACCCCAGCCTGGATCTCTAAGAATGGACTTTAGTATTGCCAAAGTTCAACCAGTTAGTGTTTACGCCATTGTAATACTACGCATTGGTGGACCTATTTGAAGCATGACATTGGGTAACACTTCATTTGGATAGTCCCAAGTAGATGGCTTGTAGATGTTCAATAACTGTCAGCAACATTTCAGCTAACTATCCATTACCCGTAATCATCTGCAGATCATCTGTTTGGGACTCTCTAAATAAACTGTGGCCTGACATTATCAGGGCTGTTTATATGTCTGTCTGTGATTCTGATGGATCTGTTGGTCGCTCCTATCTCTCTATCAACTGGCTGTGTGACCAGGTGGGAAGTCTTTCATCCTCTCCAGGTGCATTAATGCTTCTCGGACTGTATTCATGCATGAATAAAATAAGACAGAAGTCATAGTCATCCACAACAGTTTCTATTCTCAGTTTCCTGTGTGTGTGTGTGTGTGTGTGTGTGTGTGTGTGTGTGTGTGTGTGTGTGTGTGTGTGTGTGTGTGTGTGTGTGTGTGTGTGTGTGTGTGTGTGTGTGTGTGTGTGTGTGTGTGTGTGCGCGTGTGCGTGACCCCAGTTCCCCAGTGCTTGTAATTGAAGTGTTGGTCTTACTTGTGGTTTGAGCAGGGAGTGTTTGTGTACCCACTGTTTCCTGTCATCCGAACAATACAAATTGAATGCTTTGATCTCTCCGTGTGTAACTAAAACTTTCCAAATGTCAGTGTTTGGTTACTAGTCTCCATTAGTACACTATAGGACATGTAGTGTATTCAAAGAACTGTGAAGGTCTCTCTCTCTCTCTCTCCTCATTAAGAGTAGCAGGTCAGCTATCTCACTGCTGTCTCTTCCTGCTGGGGTAGCTACTGTATGTGTTAGCATATTAACTACTCTGTGTGTGTGTGTGTGTGTGTGTGTGTGTGTGTGTGTGTGTGTGTGTGTGTGTGTGTGTGTGTGTGTGTGTGTGTGTGTGTGTGGTCTCTCTCTGCCCCCTCACTGGGCCTGTCTCCCGTGCCTGCTGTGCTGATAATCAGTGTGTGAGGTTAGCTGGCTCAGTTCAGCAGGAACAGGGGCCTGGCCCATCCACAGTGGCTGGAGGCCAGAGAGAGACATACTAGAACAGGAGAACCATCCCGACCTGAGACCAGTGTTTCACTCCACTAAACCATTGGCAAGAGAATACAGAGGTGTATTCATTAGTGCAAAACGTTTTTCAACAAAAATGACAATTTCCTATAGGACAAATTCAAGGTTAGTCCCTCCCAATTTGTCCAGTGTACTTGTTTGGTTCCTAGTGAATACACCCCCGTCTTCCTCCATCTCTACATCAACAAAAACGTAGCCATGGTTCTTAAATTGAAGTACAGGACAGGTGAACAGAAAACAGATTGAATTGTTGCATATGTTTTAATGTTATATTACAAAAAATGCATAAATGTGTGTGTTTGATATGAAAGTATGCAAATAAAAGAATACTCTAAAATGCATTATGTTTTTCTTTGTGTTATTTCCAATGAATACCACGGTAACAAAACCTATTCTACAGGTTTATAACAAGATGTACTATCTCTATTTATCTCTCTCAAGCTCTATGTTCCTCTTCCTGTCTTTCTTTATCTCTGTGTCCCTCCTCTTTATCTCCCCTATGTCCTCCTCCTGCTTTATGATCTTATTGTCCTTGACTTGTGCTGTAAACTCTCTCAGCCCTCACAGCAGATGTGATGTGGATTGAGTAACAATGGCAAAATGGAAAACTTCACATAATGTGCTTTCAGTTACATGTGCAAGTTGTGAAACTTCATAACTTAGAAAAGAATATGTTTTTTATTGTCACATATACCAGCTAGGTTCAGTGAAATGTGTTGTTTTACAGGGTCGGCCAGAGTAGTACAGCACCTCTGGAGCAATTTAGGTTATAAGTGCACATTGACAGATTTTTCCTCTTGTCGATTTCTGTAAACGAACCAGCGACCTTTCGGTTACTGGCCCAATGCTCTAACCACTAGGCTACCTGTCCCCTGAATAGATTAGTACATGTCATAATGTACTACTAACTACATTGCTGAGCTATATTTCTCCATTGGGACTTAATCTGCAAATATCTCAATATATTTGTGATATTAATCAATGTTGTAATGATGAATAAAGGTTGCTAGAACAAAGTAACTCACAAATATTAAACAAAACACCCCACACTAAAGACGATGCCTGCATGCCACACCCTTCTGGCCAAATCATTTGCAATGATGAAAGGACTGAAGCTTAGCTATCTGAACACATCATATAACACTTGTGGTGAACTAGAACATGGTGAACCGTGTTGTGAACCAAAAGGCAACGTGTCTCAACTGAATATCACACCACAATATTACATCACAATCCTTTTTTCTGACTTGAGGCTAAGGTTTGTAAAAACGCTGTCTCTTTTACATATATGGAGGTAGTGTTGCCAGATTTCATGACACTTTACAGATGAATCTGAGCCAAAATCCCACCAAGTCCATTAAAGGTAGCCCAGTTGCAGGTGAGGAAAAGTGCCCAATCTGGCACCACCATATGGGGTAACAAAAGACAGATGAAAGGGTTGACAGAGTTCATGTCTTCTTAAAGGAAGATATATAGAGTGAACTTGATCCCTGTCTATTTTTGTATTTGTCTTTATTTAACCTTTTAACTGGGCAAGTCAGTTAAGAACAATGACGGCCTACCCCGGCCAAACCCGGACGACACTGGGCCAATTGTGTGCCGCCCTATGGGACTCCCAATCACGGCCGGTTGTGATACAGCCTGGATTCGAACCAGGGTATCTGTAGTGACTAACTAACTATGGGAGGTTATCCACAGCAGGTGAGACAGGGTCAACCAAATGATCTATATCAATGGGGTCATATTATCACTGACTTCTACAACTACCAACCAACCCCACCGAGCCGCGCCAGCTGTCAAAGCTAATGATCATAACGGCAAAGATGATAACGGCACCGATTATAGCGGCAATGATGACAATGCTGATGATGGAGGAAAAGAGTTTAGCATCGGTCCGGATGTTTGTATTCTCTGAGTCGTTGCCGGGCCAACGGAGAAAGTCTCCGTCAGCAGCGGCAGCTGGCTGCGTCAGAGGTTACACCGCATCAATCAACTTCCTGTTTCTAAGAAAGCAGTTTGTAGGTGAGGCTAAAGCTCTCTCTTTTTCTCTCTCTCTTCTCACTCTCTAGGTTGACTCCCTCTCTCTCACTCACTTTCTCGCTCTGTTATTTATTTTTATAAAGAAAATGTACAACAACACACACACACGCTGCACTAGACTCTCGACAGGCTCAACCCACCCTGCAGCTGTGCAGCCAGTCATCTTTCACTTTCCCTCTTTCTTTTTTCCTCCTCCCTCTCCCTTTCTTTCCCTCTTTCTTTTTTCCTCCTCCCTCTCCCTTTCTTTCTCTCTTTCGCTCCCTTCTCTTCTCTGTCTCTCCCCCTCTTTCTCTCCCCCCCCTGCACTCTCTCTGTCTCTCTCTCCCTCTTTCTCTCTCCCTCCTTCCCTCCCTCTCAGCAGATATCTGCCAATCTGGCTGCTGTACAGACATAATTGCCATTATGACTGTTGTGGCCCCCACATCACACAGAGTAGTGATTGTTCAGCGAGAGAAGGTCCTAACACTGTCCGCTCTGTGGAGACGTCACACAACATTATCATAGCGTGACTAGATAATGCACACACACACAGCCCTGAGCACGCACGCGCATTAACACACACACACTGCCGTGAGCACACATGCCCACACACACACGAGACAACTATCCACGCAATATCTTCTCTCTCTCTCTCAGACTTTCTGTCTCCTCATCATCCAATAAAGCGCTAAACAAACATAAGCGTCTAAACGTGATGGAAAATCCATACAGTGTGGCCTTTGTGCTGTCAATCTAATGTCTAGCCCTTGGTAAACACACCCTACAGCACACCGTGCCACACACACACACACACACACACACACACACACACACACACACACACACACACACACACACACACACACACACACACACACACACACACCAACCATACAGCACACAAAGCCAATAGAAAATGAAAGGAAAATTAAATGGATGGAAAAGCAGTTTGTGCAAAAAGAGGAACTGCAGAGAGTGTGTAGGGGGAGGACACATTGAGGCTGAGGTTTGGGAAAATGGACCTTGTCCCAAAATTCTATTCTGGTTAGTTTTATTCCCATCTTGGAAAGGTCAGATACATTTTGGGCAAAAAATAAATAAAACATTCCTGACGTCACTGTGGCTTTTCATGAATAAACACATTTGTGATTGTTTGCATAAGTTCCATTTAAAAGGTTGTAATATAATGGGTCTGCATGGTGACGTGTAGAGTGGAAATTTGGGTATATGGGAACTATGATTAGACATCGGAAGGCTCAACTCCCCTTAGGGGAACACTGATGGCGCTATATCAATGAGAGAAGAGTGCATACTTTCTCTACTATTCAGGTTAAGTTTATAGTGTGAAGTGACTGATGTCAGACTCATAAAAGCTGAGAATGTGTTGACAATTATTTCATTGTTATGTAATGCAGGTTTTTGGTTTTACTATCCTCATGGGGATCAGAAGGAAAACTAGCTGTCCTCCGGCTACACCATGGTGCTACTCTACAGAGTGCTGTTGAGGCTACTGTAGACCTTCATTGCAAAACAGTGTGTTTTTATCAATTATTTGGTGACGTGGATATATTTAGTATAGTTTTATCTAAAAAGGATAGGAGGATGGTCCTCCCCTTCCTCCTCTGAGGAGCCTCCACTGCTCATGTTTACATTTAGACACTCAGGAGTTGGCGTGAGATATGGGTTTGAAAACGTACCTCAATGCAGGGATGGGATATGCCAATGTACTCCAAATTTTACCTTTATCCACACTGATACATAGAGGAGATTGAAATATTGCTTGTTTTCCAAGAAAACTGCCCTTTTTGTCCTCATGCTAGCTAGCAGTAGCCAATCAGTTCCTTTGTTGTTCAATATGAAGTGCCATTCCATAATGGCTGTTGTGGCTACTGCTAGCTAGCATGAGGACAAAAAGGGCAGTTTTCTGGGAAAACAAGCAATATTTCAATCTTCTTGATGGACCAGTGTTGTAGAGTAGTGGTTAGTTTTAGGGTTAAGAGTTAGGGTTCTAATCAAGTCAAATCACATTGTATTGGTCACATGGTTAGCAGATGTTAATGCGGGTGTAGCAAAATGCTTGTGCTTCTAGTTCCAACCATGCAGCAATATCTAACAAGTGATATCTAACAATTTCACAACATATACCCAATACACACAAGTAAAGGAACGGAGTTAAGAATATATACATATTTGGACAAGCAATGTCAGAGAGGCATAGACTAAGATACAGTAGAAAAGTATAGAATGCAGTGTATAAATATGAGATGAGTAATGCAAGAAAGGTAAATATTATTAAAGTGACTAGTGTTCCATTTGTTAAAGTGGCCAATGATTTCAAGTATGTGTATGTAGGCTGCAGCCTCTCTGTGCTAGTGTTGGCTATTTAACAGTCTGATGGCCTTGAGATAGAAGCTGTTTTTCAGTCTGTCAGTCCCCGCTTTGATGCACCTGTACTGTCCTCGCCTACTGGATGATAGCGGGGTGAACAGGCAGTGGCTCAGGTGGTTGTTGTCCTTGATGATCTTTTCGGATTTCCTGTGACATCGGGTGCTGTACTGTAGGTGTCCTGGAGGGCAGGTAGTTTGCCCCCGGTGATGCGTTGTGCAGACCTCACTACCCTCTGGAGAGCCTTACAGTTCTGGGAGGAGCAGTTGCCGTACCAGGTGGTGATACAGCCCGACAGGATGCTCTCAATTGTGCATCTGTAAAAGTTTGTGAGGGTTTTAGGTGACAAGACAAATTTCTTCAGCCTCCACTGTCTGTGTGGGTGGACCATTTCAGTTTGTCAGTGATGTTTACGCCCAGGAACTTAAAACGTTCCACCTTCTCCCCTGCTGTCCCGTCGATGTGGATAGGGGGGTGCTCACTCTGCTGTTTCCTGAAGTACACGATCAGGTTAGGTTAAGGGAAAATATGATTTTGAATGGGAATCAATTGCTTAGTCCCCGCAAGGATAGTAAAACAAACGCATTTGTGTGTGTGTGTGTGTGCGTGTACAACCGGTAACGGTACCAACAGACATTTCCACAGAACAGCCCACACGTGACGCATAATTCTTTCATTAACTCTTCAGGGGAACTGGGAGGGGCGGAACCACACAGACAACAGCTGTGATTGATGGAATGGTTACCTGACATGGCCTCTTGGATCTGGAAACCCATTCAATAACACCCACCCACTGAAAACAATGAACAAACACGCTACCACACATCTCTCCCCACAGTAGCATGTAATGGCAGTGTTAATGCCAATATCCTCTCACTGTCAATAACTATACCCTTGACTTGTTTTGAGCTTCATAACTTCCTACGGCTGTGATAGGTTGTTGTCTCACCTGGCTATCTTAAGATGAATGCACTAATGTAAGTAGCTCCGGTTGCCAGAAGATACTGACCCTACCGTTACGCTTGTTTACACTGAGCTGCACTGGCGTCAGAACACAATCATAGTTACTTTAAGACACCTAGGAGCTGGCGCTAGATACGGGGGTTGAAAACGTGCGTCAATGCAGGGATATGCCACTATACTACACATTTTACCTTTATCCACACTGATACATCGAGAAGATTGAAATACTTCCCTTTTCATCCCCATGCTAGCTAGCAGTAGCCACCGCAGCTATTTTAGAATGGCTGTGTCAGCCAATCAGTTTCTTTGTTGTTCAACATGACATGCCTTTCCATAATGGCTGCTGTGGCTACTGGTAGCTAGTAAGAGGACGAAAACGGCAATTTGGATAAAGGTACAATTTGGAGTATAGTGGTATATCCCATCCCTGCATTGAAGTAAGTTTTCCAACCCATATCTCTTGCCGGCTCCATGGTGTCTTCATATAACCATGACTGTGTTCCGACCCCAGTGCTGCTCAGTGTAAACAAGCATAATGGTAGGGTCGGTATCTTCAGCACACATTCAACTCAGAGGGCTTGATGATTAGTTTGATTAGCTGTGATTGTCCAGGGCTACAATAAAAATGGGTTCTCTAGGGGGACTTGAGGACTGGAGTTGGGAAACACTGTGCTAAATTACTCAAATGTAGTGTTTGATGGTTTCTGGTTATTCCTTTCATTTAAGACCTAGACAACCAGGTGAGGGGAGTTCCTTACTAATTATTGACCTTATTTCATCAATTAAGTACAAGGGAGGAGCGAAAACCCAGACACTCTGTGGAACGAGTTTGACATATGACGTAACTGTTATGCTGCTACCATGTTGTTATGTTGTGTTGCTGCCATACTGTTGTTGTCTTAGGTTTTTCTTTATGTAGTGTTGTCTCTTGTCATGATGTGTGTTTTGTCCTATATTTTTATTCATTTTTATCTTTAATCCCAGCCTCCATCCCTGCAGGAGGCTTTTTGCCTATTGGTAGGCCGTCATTGTAAATAAGAATTTGTTCTTAAGTGACTTGCCTAGTTAAATAAAGGTTCAATAAAACAAAGTATAACGCTGCACAACAAAAGTGGGCTGCCCAATTCAGATTTATTTTTTCTACACTTGTTGGTCTTTTGACCGATCAGCTCTTTCTACAATATTTGGGCAAAATATCAGACTTGAGCTACCTGTACTCAGCTGTAGATTTGCTCACATGATGCTGATTCATGTAAAGTATAAACATCCTGACTGATTGGCAAGTACATCCATGTGCACAATGGTAGCTAATGCCTCCAGATCACTGTCAGAGATGATAGCACTGGAGCTAGAAGAGTTTCAGTCAAGGACTATTGTATATGTGGGTGAGGCAGGGGAGACCCCTTATGGTCATTTCAGGTACTACAGCATTGCTGAACATCGTTTTTGAGAAGAAAACAAGAGGTAGTAAGACAACATCAGATGTTTTATTCTGTAATAATGGAAACATTGAGGTTGTTTTTATTCATTTACATTTTCAGATATACATGAGTAGGTACTAGTTAATAAATACATTTCACCTCAGGTTTCTTTGAATAACAGTGCATGCTCCCATAAAAAGACCCTCTCACTAACTTAAAAAAATCACATATCTTATAAGTTTACCATATAGTAATGTCTCACTCAGCAATGTCATTCTCAAACGTGCCAGTATGCACGCATACACACGCATGTACACAAACAACGCATTGGTACATGGCAATTCACGTCATTCAACAACAAAAACACTTACGCTACGCTAAATGTACCCCGTAGCAAATACTTATTTCTGAAATAATGGAGGGAGAAGTCCGTAAACAGAACATCATGTCTAAAAATAGACGCAGAGAGAGATCACTGTCATATGATGCATTATCATGATGGTGTGGCAAGTGACCTTTAAAGTTCTATATCTTGAAAACTTGATTGCTTACATGAAAAACATTTTGGGACTGTATCAACAGTTGACTAATGAAACAAAACGATTTTTTTTTTTTTTGTGGATTATTCCTTTTAGTGTGGAGTGGACACACCTTGGTTAGTTTGGTTATTCTAACTTGTCAGGAATCAGCTTGTCAGCATGGTGGGCAAACGTCTCAGCTACCAGCAGTGGGAAGACTATGGAAGCATCAGCGTACACCTGGAGAGAGAAACAAAACACAGAAAGGAAACAGAGATCTGTATATTTAGGCTTCTAAGAGACATTTCTGGAGATGGGAATGGAAAGAGCCACTGGAAAAGGTTCAACGTGAGTTTGTGTTTTATCTTTGGTCGATCTAATGCATCTATCAAGAGTTCTGGGGGCACTGCTCTCCTGCTTGACCCTGAGTTACACTAATATAGATGAAGTGAAAGTGTAAGGTGAGGCCAAAAGCACATTTCCATCTTCGGGTGGCTAATAAAGTTAGATTATTTTCTATTCCATCCATTAACCTTCAGACTGGGGATAAGATAGCTGGTGGGTGAGTTACCTTGACTGGCTTGGCATCCATGCGGATCTTCCCCCAAGACACTGCCTCATCAGGCCTGGCCCCTGAGTCTGAACCATCAAACTCCTGCCCAGTGTTCACAAACACTGCATAGTCCGCTCCATTCCTCTGAGGGAGGGAGGGGGGGGTTACATTATAATGAGATGGTTTGACCTGGTTGTTTAGTTACGGTTGCTAAACACCCGTGTTGGGGAAGCTACTCTGAAAATATAGTTTACCAAGCTACCAACTACTTTGAAAATGTAGTTCACTACATCCAAACTACTACATGATAAACTATAATATCTCAATCTGAAATGTCCTAGACTACAAATTGCAAGAACAGTAGTTCCAGTAGTTTGCGATGTAGCGGTTTAGCTAAGTCATTAACTACTGGAAACACGACCAAGATTTGAATGTAGTTCAACTACCACCAAGCTACTGTCAAATGTAATTACATTACTAGTTGAACTACATGTCATGTACTACTCCCCAACACTGCTAAGCACGTCAACTTTCTAACTGGTGAAATGCGACAGCACAAAATGATAGGAAAATAGGTGAATTGAACAGTTCATAATTTACACCCACATTATAATTAAGGAATATGATCATAGAGAACATTTTATAGTAGTAGTAATAGTAGTTACTTACCATCAGATTGGCATTGGCTATATGGTGTTTGACCAGGCCGCCACCCAGAATAATCATCCCTGTCCGTTTGGCAAACACTGCCTTGCTGTTCAACCTGCGGATATCTACAACACAGACCATGTTATCAGCACAATACATTACACACCACCCTTCAACTACAAAACCAAGCACACCACCCTTCAACTACAAAACCAAGCACACCACCCTTCAACTACAAAACCAAGCACACCACCCTTCAACTACAAAACCAAGCACACCACCCTTCAACTACAAAACCAAGCACACCACCCTTCAACTACAAAACCGAGCACACCACCCTTCAACTACAAAACCAAGCACACCACCCTTCAACTACAAAACCAAGCACACCACCCTTCAACTACAAAACCAAGCACACCACCCTTCAACTACAAAACCGAGCACACCACCCTTCAACTACAAAACCGAGCACACCACCCTTCAACTACAAAACCAAGCACACCACCCTTCAACTACAAAACCGAGCACACCACCCTTCAACTACAAAACCAAGCACACCACCCTTCAACTACAAAACCAAGCACACCACCCTTCAACTACAAAACCAAGCACACCACCCTTCAACTACAAAACCAAGCACACCACCCTTCAACTACAAAACCAAGCACACCACCCTTCAACTACAAAACCGAGCACACCACCCTTCAACTACAAAACCAAGCACACCACCCTTCAACTACAAAACCAAGCACACCACCCTTCAACTACAAAACCGAGCACACCACCCTTCAACTACAAAACCGAGCACACCACCCTTCAACTACAAAACCAAGCACACCACCCTTCAACTACAAAACCAAGCACACCACCCTTCAACTACAAAACCAAGCACACCACCCTTCAACTACAAAACCAAGCACACCACCCTTCAACTACAAAACCAAGCACACCACCCTTTAACTACAAAACCAAGCACCAAAACAGTGACATATACTATTGAGTGCATAGATATCTGGAATGAATGTCACCAAGTTTGTGGTGGATGAGATATGTACAGTTGAAGTCGGAAGTTTACATACACCTTAGCCAAATAAATTTAAACTCAGTTTTTCACAATTCCTGACATTTAATCCTAGTAAAAATTCCTTGTCTTAGGTCAGTTAGGATCACCACTTTATTTTAAGAATGTGAAATGTCAGAATAATAGTAGAGAATGATTCATTTCAGCTTTTATTTAATTTAAATCAAATTCCCAGTGGGTCAGAAGTTTACATACACTCAATTAGTTTTTGGTAGCATTGCCTTTAAATTGTTTAACTTGGGTCAAACGTTTCGGGTAGCCTTCCACAAGCTTCCCACAATAAGTTGGGTGAATTTTGGCCCATTCCTCCTGACAGAGCTGGTGTAACTGAGTCAGGTTTGTAGGCTTCCTTGCTTGCACACACTTTTTCAGTTCTGCACACAAATGTTCTACAGTATTGAGGTCAGGGCTTTGTGATGGCCACCTTGACTTTGTTGTCCTTAAGCCATTTTGCCACAACTTTGGAAGTATGCTTGGGGTCATTGTCCATTAGAAAGACCCATTTGCGACCAAGCTTTAACTTCCTGACTGATGTCTTGAGATGTTGCTTCAATATATCCGCATACTTTTCCTGCCTCATGATGCCATCTAGTTTGTGAAGTGCACCAGTCCCTTCTACAGCAAAGCAATCACACCACATGCTGCTGCCACCCCCGTGCTTCACGGTTGGGATGGTGTTCTTCGGCTTGCAAGCCTTCCCCTTCTTCCTCCAAACATAGCGATGGTCATTATGGCCAAACAGTTCTATTTTTGTTTCATCAGACCAGAGGACATATCTCCAAAAAGTACGATCTTTGTCCCCATGTGCAGGTGCAAACCGTCGTCTGACTTTTTTATGGTGGTTTAGGAGCAGTGGCTTCTGCCTTGCTGAGCGGCTTTTCAGGTTATGTCAATATAGGACTCGTTTTACTGTGGATATAGATACTTTGTACGTGATTCCTCCAGCATCTTCACAAGGTCCTTTGCTGTTGTTCTGGGATTGATTTGTACTTTTCGCACCAAAGTATGTTAATCTCTAGGAGACAGAACGCATCTCCTTCCTGAGCGGTATGACGGCTGCATGGTCCCATGGTGTTTATACTTGCGTACTATTGTTTGTACAGATGAACGTGGTACCTTCAGGCATTTGGAATTTGCTCCCAAGGATGAACCAGACTTGTGGAGATCTGGTTGATTTGAAATTTGATTTGATTTTTTTTTTTTAATGAATTTTGGGGTCTTGGCTGATTTCTTTTGATTTTCCCATGATGTCAAGCAAAGAGGCACTGAGTTTGAAGGTAGGCCTTGAAATACATCCACAGGTACACCTCCAATTGACTCAAATTATCTCAATTAGCCTATCAGAAGCTTCTAAAGCCATTACATAATTTTCTGGAATTTTCCAAGCTGTATAAAGGCACAGTCAACTTAGTGTATGTAAACTTCTGACCCACTGGAATTGTGATACAGTGAATTACAAGTGAAATAATCTGTCCGTAAACGATTGTTGGAAAAATGACTTGTGTCATGCACAAAGTAGATGTCCTAACCGACTTGCCAAAACTATAGTTTGTTAACAAGAAATTTGTGGAGTGGTTGAAAAATGAGTTTTAATGACTCCAACCTAAGTGTATGTGAACTTCCGACTTAAACTGTAGTTACAATGTAAATCAAGGCAAGTTTGTGGTCTCACATTACCAAAGGAAAGAACTGGCAGCAGCTAGAGGGTAGAGCTTTGGGCCAGTAACCGAAAGGTTTGAATCCCTGACACGACAAGGTGAGAAATTGGTCGATGTGCCATTGAGCAAGGCATTTATTCCTTATTGCTTCGGTCAGTCGCCATGGATGACAAAATTTGAAATGTACATAGACAGAACCCCAGTCCTCATGTCTCCTCTCTCTCTTACCATCTACTATATCCAGCACCAGCCCAGGGTTTTTATATGAGTGGAAATAGATCATGTCCCCAATGGATCCATCTGTCAGAGCAGGGCTGAACACTGGGATGTCATTCTGCAACAGAGGTTGAACATCTATTGATTATATGAACACAGCCTATTATAACTCAATGAGGGCTACAGGGAGGGAGGGAGGCAGAGAGAGAAAATGTGAATGACAATTTAGTGTATTAGACAGCACCCACAAACAACTGATACAGCAACAAATATGAACAATAATATTATGATCCGTTAACCTTGTAGAGGTCATTGTGATAGTGTAAGGTGAGGCCAATGAGGGGCTTGAGCCCCCTACTGTACGTTATACTGGTGAGTTTAGAGAGGGGAATGATAAAGATACTTCACAAATGGAGAGAGAGAACAAAGAGCACTAGTTTCAATTCATTCCACTGATATCTCCTGTTTTATATCAAGGACAGGCTGATGAGAACAGTGAGCCCCTCCAGTCCTCACCTTATAGGCCCAGTAGTAGACAGACTCTGGGTTGTTGATCTCTTTGCCCAGACGGTGGATCATCTTGGACGGGGTCCAGTGGGTGCCCTAAAAGGTTAAGAGGTCAAAGGTCAATAGAATGTGACAATACCACCCCAATGAATACAACCCAGACACAGATACTGAAGATGACCTTTCCTGTACGAAGGGTTAAATTAGCTCACCTCATCTTTCTGCTCCTGCACCATCTGGTCCAGAATGGGCATCAGCCAGTCCTCAAACTTACAGTAGTTATCATTAGGTACCAGGAGGTTACCTATCCTAGAAAGAGAGCGAGAGTGGAGAGGAGAAAAGATTAATGACAATTTAGTGTATTAGACAGCACCTACAATAATAACTGGGTGGTTCGAGCCCTCTTCACCGTTAACTCAGACACCAGCCAGCTTCAGCTCGGTCAATACCTGCCAGTCTGCACAGCGCGATATCAACCCAGAACATGTCGGACTGCTTTTTCTCTACCACATCACCCTCTTTCTAAAATTATCCACCGAAATTGTTGGAACCCCTATTACTAGCCTGTTCAACCTCTCTTTCGTAAAGTCTGCGATCCCCAAAGATTGGAAAACGACCACAGTCCTCCCCCTCTTAAAAGGGGGAGACATTCTAGACCCAAACTATTATAGACCTATATCCATCCTGCCCTGCCTTTCTAAAATCTTCAAAAGCAAAGTTAACAAACAGATCACCGACCATTCGAATCCCATCATACCTTCTCCACTATGCAATCTGGTTTCTGAGCTGGTCATGTGTGCACATCAGCCGCGCTCAAGGTCCTAAACGTTATCGATAAAAGACAGTACTGTGCAGCCGTCTTCATCGACCTGGCCAAGGCTTTCGACTCTCAATAGCCTTGGCTTCTCAAATGACTGCCTCGCCTGCTTCACCAACTACTTCTCAGATCGATTTGACACACTGAACTCTGAGGGCCTGTTGTCCGGACCTCTGGCAGTCTCTATGGGGGTGCCACAGGGTTCAATTCTCAGGCCGACTCTTTTCTCTTTATATCAATGATGTCGCTCTCGCTGCTGGTGATTCTCTGATCCACCTCCACGCAGACGACACCATTCTGTATACTTCTGGCCCTTCTTTGGACACTGCGTTAACAAACCTCCAAACGAGCTTCAATGCCATACAACTCTCTTTCCGTGGCCTCCAAATGCTTTTAAATGCTAGTAAAACTAAATGCATGCTCTTCAACCGATTGCTGCCTGCACCTGCCCGCCCGACTAGCATCACTACGCTGGACGGTTCTGACTTAGAATATGTGGACAACTACAAATACCTAGGTGTCTGGTTAGACTGTAAACTCTCTTTCCAGACTCACATTAAGCATCACCAATCCAAAATTAAATCTAGAATCAGCTTCCTATTTCGCAACAAAGCCTCCTTCACTCATGCTGCCAAACATACCCTCGTAAAACCGATCCTTGACTTCGGCGATGTCATTTACAAAATAGCCTCCAACACTCTACTCAGCAAATTGAATGTAGTCTATCACAGTGCCATCCGTTTTGTCACCAAAACCCCATATACTACCCACCACTGCGACCTGTAAGCTCTCGTTGGCTGGCCCTCACTACATATTCGTCGCCAAACCCACTGGCTCCAGGTCATCGATAAGTCTTTGCTAGGTAAAGCCACGCCTTATCTCAGCTCACTGGTCACCATAGCAACACCCACCCATAGCACGCGCTCCAGCAGGTATATTTCACTGGTCATCCCCAAAGCCAACACCTGCTTTAGCTGCCTTTCCTTCCAGTTCTCTGCTGCCAATGATTGGAGCGAATTGCAAAAATCACTGAAGCTGGACTTATATATCCCTCTCTAACTTAAAGCATCAGCTGTCAGAGCAGCTTACCGATCACTGTACCTGTACACACCCCATCTGTAAATAGCACATCCCCATATTGTAATTTATAAATGTTTTTGCTCTTTTGCACCCCAGTATCTCTACTTGCACATCATCATCTGCACATCTATCACTCCAGTGTTAATGCTAAATTGTAATTATTTCATCTGTGTGGCCTATTTACTACATTACTACATTTGCACACACTGTACATAGATTTTTCTATTGTGTTATTGACTGTACGTTTGTTAATCTCATGTGTAACTCTGTGTTGTTTTTGTCGCACTGCTTGCTTTATCTTGGCCAGGTCGTAGTTGTAAATGAGAACTTGTTCTCAACTGGCCTACCTGGTTTAATAAAGGTGAAATTATTACTATTATAAAAAATATTTTTTTAAATATGGCCAATATACCACGACTAAGGGCTGTATCCAGGCACTCCACGTTGCATCATTCATAAGAACAGCCCTTAGCAGTGGTATATTGACCATATACCACACCCCCTTGTGCCTTACTGCTTAATTGTATTATGATCTGTGATCCATAGTAGAGGTGATAGTGCTCTACCTGTTGATGCCTCTCTGTCTCAGCTCCTTGCCAGACAGGCTGAACTCCCCCAGGTAGGTGGGGGCCAGACACTTGATGAAATCCTCCTCGACTCCCCCCGCTGTACTCACTATCACGTCCACCTGTTAGGAAGGTCCACAAACACATGTAGCATTTTACTAGTGTATATGATCCCCTATATGCACTGGCATCTTGAAGTGAGTGTTTATGCTGCAGGGGTGTCAAACTTAATTCCTGGAGGGCTGCAGTCTCTGCTGGTTTTTATTTTCAATAGGTGTCCAATTAAGACCTAGATAACCAGGTGGGGGCAGCTCCTACTAATCAAACACCTTAATTGATCAAGTACAAGTGAGGAATGACAGCCAGCAGACACTGAGCGCTGGAGGACTGGAATTTGACACACGAGGGTGGGTTGTTGTTTAGGACTGTACCATTTTGTGCTGTGCCAGGTAGCGGATAGACTCCCTCACTCCAGAGCTGATGAGGTTGGAGGTGTACCCCAGGAAGATGGTACAGCCCGAGTGGGAAGGGGAGGAGCCGCATCCTTCCTCTTCCTCCAGCGGCTCCAGACGCTTCTCAATCTGTGGTTATAAATAGATGACAGAAAAAGAGAAATATAGACCACATACAGTATGATAAAAGCTCTCTCTAATAAAGGGGTTTAAACATTTCTCCCTCTTCTTATTCCTCTCCCAATCCCCCAAAAAGCAAGGCCTAGAATCAGACAAGGAATGCTGTATGTCTACATAAATGGCAACAACTCAGATGCTAACATAACTCTCCACATCCCCAATTACTAGGCATCTTATCCCCTTATACGTCCTGGGATGTTTCGAGTAGGATCCCTAGTTCTCCCCTGTACACTGATCTTAGGTCAGCTGATTCTAGATCAACTCCTACACAGAGCGGGACATCCTCTGACCCAATGACAACACTAGCCTGCTCTCAAATCTGTTTGTGCTGTGTTGTCAACTCCTATGGTCATTGTGAGTTGTCAAGACAACACAAACAGATCTGGGACCAGGCTCTGAGAAGGCATCTCAACTCCCTAAACCTCTAGAGATGGATGATGTCATCTAGTCTGGAATACAACCTTTTATGCTCCGTTCACCATAGTTTTACTGAGCATATCAGTTAGGCCATCTAGCCTGGAATCCTGTGAGTCTCACCATCTTGTTGATCTCCTGTATGGCATGGGCCACGCTGCTAGCCTGGAAGCCTGTGGTGAGGAAGGACTGGAGCAGGGCACGGTGGTCCACTCCCTGGTTGAAGTCATAGCCCTTGATACGGGGCATGTCGTCTGGGAGGGCCGTGCTGGGCATCAGCACCGCATCCATGGCCACGAAGGGGGCGTGTTGTTCCGCCATGCCGTCTGTCAAACACAAGGAAGCAAATCAAAAGGGTATGCAACGGTTGAATAAAGAGTGCTGAACATTCATTTTACCTAAGTGTCTGCAAAGATAGTTTGTGGTTTTCAACCTAGAAAATCTACAAGCAAAATGATCTGACAGCTGGAATCCTGTAGTTCATGTTGAAAAGGTTTGCAAAGTGTCAGCACCATTATCAACTCCTTAAATCAACTGTCAACTCCCTACAGTAGCTAGCTAAATCAACTGTCAACTCCCTACAGTAGCTAGCTAAATCAACTGTCAACTCCCTACAGTAGCTAGCTAAATCAACTGTCAACTCCCTACAGTAAGTTAGCGAAATCAACTGTCAACTCCCTGAATCATTCTGATTCTACTGTATAGCTGGTGGCAAGCAACAATATTATGATCATGCCTTGTATTGTGCTTAGTAGCAACTTATAGAGACAGCATTCTAACGTCATCATTCAGCACATTTCATGACACCGAGATCAAAGCATAGCAAGTATAGCAGACGTTAGTTAGCAACTAACACTCCAATACCTGCTGGCTGCCTGGCTTGCAACTAGCTAGCTAGCTAGCTATCCATTCTCTATTGGCTTAAAAACAATTACACGCACTGACAAATGAAGCAACATAACTTTTTTTTGAATTAGAGAATGCTGAAACTAAAAAGGTATCATTGTATAAAGACAGACAAAACATTAGCAACACACCACAGGTCTAGCGCTCTGACATTCCCCATGCAGCACATGAAACAACTACGGAAAGTGCAAAGGTTCAAACGTAGCAACGCATTCTGGTGAAAGATTGTGTTCTGTTTGCATCCTTCCTATGCTTATCATTATGTGGGTCACCCAACCACTCACACACACCTGTTCTCCCTGCTCCCTCCAGTCTCTTTTATCATCAGTGAGGGATGTGTGATGTTGATGTGACATTTCCAGGACTGTGTGTGTAACCTTTAAACCTGACACACATCACAGCAGCTTTGAAGTGGCCTCCACAGTAACAACAAAGAGCAGAGGGGGAAACCAGAAGTTAAAAAGGGAGGCCAGATGCCACTCTGACAGAAATTGGGACCTCGGTTGGACGTAGGCTCACATAGCCTAGTGTTAAGAGTATAACAGTAACTTTTCCATTATTATTTCAAATCTAAATCCATATTTGGAGGTGGAACAGGTTTCTGTGTGTTCAGCAGGTTTTACATTTTCAACTCTCAACAATTGATTGCAATTCCATTAATTTATTTTCTCTCACTTTGGAGTGGAAAGAAGTGGAGTTTCAGCTTGCTGTCTGGGACTAAAAGTGGGAGTCTCTCTGGAGGAGGGGGATGTCAGAGAAGGTGTGCAGCAATAACAGTGTGATGCAGGCACGGAGGACTGTGGAACAACTACGAGTGGAGGCAAGCATGGAGAGGATCAAGGTGAGAGTACACTAAAGTAGCCTGTGTGTAATGAATTAGTTGGAAGTAGAATTTCAAATTAATTTGGAGAATGACAATTTTGTTGATCAATACTTTCATTTGATGACTCAAAAATAAGATCAATTGTGGGAGCAGTGCAGAGCAGTCTGATACAGAACGGATAAAGGAAAATGAGAACTTACCCCCACCCTCGTTTTAGGACACATCAGTAACTCTGTGTATATTGGGCATCACCTTTCTTCTGAATGTACAATAACCTCAGCTTTGAGACAAGCTTTAAGTGATGGCTGTTCCTTACTTCTTCCTCCCAGATCTCCACAGCAGCTGCCCAGCTGGTACAGTACTGTCAGGAGCACAGTCGCAGTGACCCCCTCCTCACCGGCATCTCTGCCTCCTCCAACCCCTTCAAAGACAAGAAGACCTGTGTCCTGCTGTAGAAAGGCTGCTCTCTGGTGCTGCATTCAACAGTGCTTCATCATCAACAACAGTGAAACATTTTGATGCCAGGCTACTTCAACATGTCCTACTTCATGCCAGACAAGACATTAACATGTTGGCTAAAGCAAAAAGTGACTGGTTGGTACAGTATTGGTCATGCTGTAACTTCAGCATATGGCCTGCAGTCTAGGAATGTCTCAATAACAAAGGAAAGCAAACTGTTTATATCTTCTTCTTGACATTACAGAACCACAAGGTACACTGGTAAACAATGAATTGATTGAGTGTAAACATTTTATTCATAACAAAAGAAATCACACATAGCATATTCACAAAAGCATATTTACAAACTCTGAATCACTTGGGTATTTTTATGCAGTCAGAGGACTCTCTTGCAGCAGGTGAAGAGGGGTCGCAGATAAGGAGATTGATTGTTGCTAAGGACAGACACTGTTGCCTCAGACTATCAGTGTAAGAAAAACTTGTAAGAAATAATTAGTGAACAATGCAGTACTATTGGGTTTTGCACTCAAACGAGCCACTTGAGCGAGGTTGGTGCTGGGACGCTACAGATTCAAATCAAAATCAACGTTTATTTTGTCACGTGTGTAACAGTACAGCGCTTTCCTCAACAGTGCAGAATTAAATAAAAAAATTAAAAAGAGCATTCCGTAACATGGTAAGAGTTGGTAAAGTAGTTACCCTAAGAGAGAATGACAACGAGGAAGAACTCAAAACAGTGTAATTGACAAACAAGTGCTGTGGTACTGAGTATAAGAACGCCACTACACACATTATGACAGTTAGACCAAAATACTTTACAATCAGTGCGTCAGAACGGCTTGACTGATTCTTTACATTGTGTTTCCGAATCTGTTTCAATTGTCAAAGAGAAAAATACTTCATCTATTTTCTAGAGACCAACTGTCTGGAATGCTGGTGGCGGAATGTCCTCATTTTTATCAACAAGCTAAAATCAGCCCATTGAAAAAACAAATCATGTACAAGTGTTTAAAACCATTCAGTGGTGATGTGCCTTAAATTAACTCCCAAATATACACTTGAAGCTAAAATCCAGTTTATGTGAAATCTTTGAACGAGTGCTGGGTCAACAACACAGGGACACACAGACAGAACTACACTACACCATGAAGTGTTATTATCTTGGGCTTTTTCTTTTACATTTCTTTACATTAGTTAAGGAAGCCTTTTTGTGTGTTCTTTTCTTTGATAAAATACATGGGGAATCACACAGACACACTAAATATGTTGGGCTTGTATATAGTTTTTGGGGTAAAGCTAAGAGCACTGGTCCTTCACGTCAACATTCTCACAGCATGAGAAAGTTGATCATTTTAACGACAGACCATTATACGTCAGTCATCTTGCATCACTTCAGGAACGTAAGTAGATTAGGGTGGGTGTGGCCCCCCTCACCTTCTGGCCCTCCACACCTCCACACACATTTCTCCTGATGCGATAGCCAGCACTCCTGCTTCCACACTCAACTACAGAGAGAGCGAGAGAGAGGACAGAGAGAGAGTGAAACAGATCTTTCTTCAACCAGATCAAGGTAGGAGGCTAAGGAGAGAGGCTATCAGCCATCAGAATCTCAAAAGAAAAAAGTGATGTGAGAGACTCACCCCATTGACGCCTGCTTGGTGGTGCAGTGTGCACAGCGTCCTTGGAGGGGCACAGGGGAGGTGCACCTGGAAGATGAATGGTTGATAAGATAGGAACAGGGAATGAAGAAACATGGATTTGTTCATTCATGTCATCAATGCACATTTGCTCTTTGATAATGGTTTAATGTTCTTTGTAACCGAATGGGCAGTGAAAATTATTTTCCTCTTAGGAGGACAATAAAGTAGCCTATCCATTTATCTAAAAACCCCCAAACAGAATTCCATTACAACAGAGCTGAATAGATATTACTACATATGTTAATATAACTATTGTATGGTGATGCCAAAGACAAATAACCATCCTGGGATGGACAATAAAGACATTGTAATCTAGTGGGTTCCAGGGTGTAAACCTGGCTAATGCTGGGTATACACTACACAAGTTCTAAATCTTAACTAGGACCTGTTCTTTTATTCCGCCCATCTTCAACCCCGGGACGTGGGTGCTCACATTACACCATGATTCCCTAGCTGATCCAGCCCTGCATTTCTCGGTTGTCGTAGGAAGAAAATGCTGACGCGCAACAGTGAGCTGCTTTACAAGTGTGCATATTATTATGTGCAGAAACATTTGTTAAAAAGACTGACTGAGGCCCAGAATATGGACTTAATATGAAATAATGATCATATGAAATTCTCTTTTAGGTTTCTGTCATGGTAGGACGCAGATATAATATTGCTGGAATTTGTTTTGCATGGCCCAGTGCCCCAGGTGGGTGGAGATTTCACTTAAGGACCAATGGAATGATAGAAAATAATCCAACTCCGCCCAACCGGGGCACCGGGCCATGTAAAACATCACCATCACCACGGTCCACACGGTGCATGTTGCTTTCCTCTTTGTTTTGGTCTCACATACTGAAAGCTCTGGCTATTGGCAGCCGTCCTTGCCCAATCGCGTTGTAGCACTGCTCATACTACAAGATACACAATCACCATTTCTGACGTCAAAAAATTATCGTGACCTCCGACAGGTGTCTGGAGAATGGAACAGCAATCATCGGTGAGTCCTTGACCCGCTCAAACAAACTACACGAGTCCCGACGTACTGATCCTAGTTCAAATGAATAAGATTACACCCCGATCATGAAAATTTATCTGGGACAGCAAAAATGTGGCGAATTCATGGCAAAATCGTGTAGTGTATGCCTGGCATAAACCAGAAAGAACGCCATGCCCACCATTGTTTCCCAGCATTCAGACTGGTTTAACCAGGCTAACAGGATGTACCTTGATGGTGCGGTCAGCGGAGCAGGTGTAGAGGCTCCCAGGGGACCTGTGGATGCCGGTGACCAGTGAGGTGTGTCCCACGTCAAACTGGGAGATGGGTTTGAAGAAACCGGCCTGCATGGAGAAGGCATGGAGCATGCCCCGGTTGTCCCCCGCCCACACCTCACTGTCACTGTAGCACATTGACAGCAGATAGGAGCTCAGCTGGGAAGAGAGGAGACAAACCAGAATGAAGACACACATACTAACATATTATAGCCTGGTCCTGGATCTGTTTGTGCCGACTTGCCAAATCCTGTCATTGTTGAACCAAATAAGATAAAACAGCCAAAGCGGAAGGGTCAGAAATTAAGGAACTTGTCTGTCGGCCCTGCATTAAAGACCAAAATTAGTTAAAGAAAATATTTATAAATAAAAAAGTATACCAGTTTCATTTAAGGACCAAAAACTTGACAGCTGTGCCATACAGATTGCAAAATAGTTGGGAAGAGATTCTCGATGTACCAAAACCATGGCACATGGTTTATGAACTGATATGCAAAACGACACCGGATTCAAAATGTAGAATGTTTTAATTATTATACAAAATTCTTGCAACCAGTAGAATGTTATATATATGGGCGATTCAACCATTCCAGCTCTGCACATTTTGCTGTGAAGAGACAGAATCATTAGATGACTTGTTTTGGTACTGTCCACATGTAGCTTGTTTTTGGTCGCAGGTTCAGGAATGGCTGAAAAATTGCAAAATTACCTGGAGCTAACCCTGCAAATAGCACTGCTGGGTGATTTGAAGAGTCATAGTCAATCAATCAGTAATATAATACTTTTAGTAAAAAAACTCTTTAATTTACAATCTGTAGAAACTATGAGAATAGAAAGGTTAAAAACTTTTGTGAAACATCACAGCACAATTGAAAACTATATGGACAGAGTTAAGAGATAGATGGGAGGGGTTGAGTGGAGCTGAAGGGTTGGACTAAAAACAACATAGCTAATGTCAAATATTATGTATCTGTAAAATGCATATAGGTTCAGAACTTTTGTGAAACAGCACAGTTAAAAACATATGGCAAATAGAATGGATGGTCTTCAGATATAGATGGGAGGGGTTGAGGGTAGCCGAAGGATGGGATTAAAAACAAAAAAATAAGTTTGGAGACACCTACTCATTCAAGGGTTTTTCTTTATTTTTAATATGCTCTACATTGTAGAATAATAGTGAATACATCATAACTATGAAATAATAAATATGGAATCATGTTGTAACCAAAACAAGTGTTAAAAAAATCTAAATGTATTTAAGATTCTAAGTAGCCACCCTTTGCCTTGATTACAGCTTTACACACTCATGGCATTCTCTCAACCAGCTTCATGAAGAAGTCACCTGGAATGCATTTAAATTAACAGGTGTGCCTTGTTCAAAGTTAATTTGTGGAATTTATTTCCTTCTTAATGCGTTTGAGCCAATCAGTAGTGTTGTAACAAGGTAGGGGTGGTATACATAAGATTTGGTAAAAGATCAAGTCCATATTATGGCAAGAACAGCTCAAATAACCAAAGAGAAATGACAGTCCATCAATTCTTTAAGACATGAAGGTCAGTCAATACAGAACATTTCAAGAACTTTGGAAGTTTCTTCAAGTACAGTCACAAAAACCATCAAGCACTATGATGAAACTGGCTCTCATGAGGACCGCCACAGGAAAGGAAGACCCAGAGTTACCTCTGCTGCAGAGGATAAGTTCATTAGCGTTAACTGCACCCCAGATTGCAGCCCAAATAAATTCTTCACGGAGTTCAAGTAACAGACACATCAACATCATCTGTTCATAGGAGACTGTATGAATCAGGCCTTCGTGGTCAAATTGCTGCAAAGAAACCACTACTAAAGGATACCAACAAGAAGAAGAGACTTGCTTGGGCCAAGAAACACGAGCAACGGACATTAGACAGGTGGAAATCTGTCCTTTGGTCTGGTGAGTCCAACTGCCGTGTCTTCGTGAGACGCAGAGTAGGTGAACGGATGATCTCTGCATGTGTGGTTCCCACCGTGGAGCATGGAGGAGGTGGTGTGATGGTGCTTTGCTGGTGACACTGTCAGTAATTTATTTAGAATTCAAGGCACACTTACACAACATGGCTACCATGGCATTGGGCAGCGATACGCCATCCCATCTGGTTTGCTCTTAGTGGGACTATCATTTGTTTTTCAACAGGACAATGACCCAAAACACACCTCCAGGCTGTGTAAGGGCTATTTGACCAAGGAGAGTGACAGAGTGCTGCATCAGATGACCTGGCCTCCACAATCACCCGACCTCAACCCAATTGAGATGGTTTGGCATGAGTTGGACCGCAGAGTGAAGGAAAAGCAGCCAACAAGTGTCCAGCATATGTGGGAACTCCTTCAAAACTGTTGGAAAAGCATTCCAGCTGAAGCTGGTCGAGAGAATGCCAAGAGTGTGCAAAGCTGTCATCAAGGCAAATGGTGGCTACTTTGAAGAATCTCAAATGTAAAATATATTTTGATTTGTTTTACACTTTTTTGGTTACTACATGATTCCATATGTGTTATTTCATAGTTTTGAGGTCTTCACTATTATTTTACAATGTAGAAAATAGTAAAAATAAAGAAAACCCATGGAATGAATAGGTGTGTTCAAACCTTTGACTGGTACTGTATGTATAATATTATTATATATAAATAAATAACAGAATTCATTTTTATATCTGTGTCTACACATGATGACCTGAAGTACCCAAAAATACTTTCAAAGTCTCCAGTAATATACCCTCCCTTTGCAACCCAAAGTGTGGGGAATACATGAACAGTAAATTGTCAATCTAATACTATTTTTATACAGTGTGTGTGTGCGTGTTTATACCTGTAGTTTCTGTAGGGTTTTCCCTGCTCTTCGGTCGTAGATGACCACAGTGCGGTCTTTACTCCCAGATAGGATGTACTGCTCGTCTGCTACCAGGCACAGCACCGCGTTGCTATGGAGACGTAGGCTCTTCACCAGAGGCTCCGCCACTGCAGCGCAGACAGATCATGACATCATCCTCCAGCGACATCTGACAATGTTAGTCTGTCAAATTCCATAAACCCATTGATAGTTCCTGGATTTGCTCTAATCAGATGATATATTCCGAATGGGCAGTCCATTTGGCCAACCAAAGGATAACACATAGAAATATAATTACTAGCGGGTAAAGGCCCTTAGTCCAATTACCCCTCAGTAAGTCTATTTCTATACAATAACCATTAGTATTGTTTGTGCTCACTTTTATCGACTGACAATCTAATTTAGTAGAACAGACTTCAAGTACCCATCTTATGAATCACTCACCTCTTGTGTCGTAGACGCTGACCTTCTTGTCGTAGGTGCCAGCCAGCAGCACGTCCTTCTGGGGGAGGGCCAGGCAGAGCACGGCAGCCCGGGCCCTGATTAGGCCCCTCTCAGCCCCTTGGGCCCCCAGATCCCATAGCCTCACTGTGCTGTCGAAGGAGCCCGAGGCCAGCAGGGGTCCCCGGGCCGCCAGGCACCACACCCAGCCTTTGTGGGTGCTGAAGAGGCCCTGGCCCCCCAGTGTATGGAGCAGCCTGCCCGTGGAGCCCCCATCCCGTAGGTCCCACAGGTTCACGTTCCTGTCCCGGGAGCCTGAGGCACACACCGCCCCGTCGCCCCCTACCAAGAGGACCGAGTTGACCTCAGCGATGTGTCCCGAGGGGAGCGAGAGGCGCTCCAGGGCTGGAGGAGGACTGGGAGCACGGCTGGACCCGTTTCTCTCCCCATCTGTTCCCAATCTCGGGCCCGCTATGTCATCTTGACCGTCTCTATCCGCCAAAACTCCCACTCTCTCCTCCACCTCGATGGCCTCCAGGACACCTTGTTCATCATCTCTCTCCTCCTCCAACATCATGGCCTCGGCTGCAGCCTCCTGTCTCTCCTCTCCCTCCCCAACTCCCATCGGTAGATCCCCTTCCCTATCTTGCTGCATCTCTCCCTCCTCCATCAACTCCTCCCCATCCCACGGTACCGCCATCACGCCTTGCACTTGAAGACCCACCTCCTCTACCCCTTCATCCACTTGGGGCCTGCCCTCTTCCACCTCCTCCCACTCTCCAATCCCTTCCTCTGCCAGGGCATCTCTATCCCTTTGCCTCTCCTGGGCCCTCTCCACCTCTCTCTCCCTCTCTGCCTGCTCGGCCTCCCTGGCGGCCCTCTCCCCCTGGCCCGTCCAGCAAGCGATCAGCTCCTCCATCTCCAGGCAGGCCGAGGGCCAGTCGAAGCCGTCCCGTGGCCCCACGGGGAAGGAAGCTCTGGGACCAGTTAGCCTGCGTGCCCGCAACTGCCACGCCGTGCTGTCCTTACCCACATTTCCCAGGGCGTGACACACCTGTAGAGGGAGAGACATGGACATGATTCACACTGTAGGGCTGGCCTGAATAGTACTAGGCTGGCTTGGAAATGTTATCTTCTCAAGATCCTTTCCATCATGGTTCCAGCAGCTATGATGGATGTGTAACCAGGTCATGACAGCCCAGTACAGGTCAGATAGATAAAGAACCCAATCGTTTATTTTTTCAAATGTCCCTAGCCTAGCATGGTTTCCAGTCTATTATGGCATTAGCCAATTCTGTTGTCAATGGCATGCTGGACAAGCTAAAGCAGAAACAGATCGGCATCCAGGAAAGGTATGACACTGTCCACCGACACACACCTGTGGCAGGACCGTGATGACACACTGTGCCGGGAGGTGCGAGGCGATGCGAGCCACCATCTCCCACGGCAACGACAGCAAGCCGCTTCCTTCAGCAGACGGGGAGGGGCTCGGTTCAGCAGAAGGGAGCTGAGAGCCTGGGGGAAGCCTGTGAAAAAGAACAGTGTGTTATACCCTTCTTACACATCCGTATCAACCCAAACTGTACAGGCGCTGACACATTGTTACATTGTCTTTTCCAGCACGGTTCCAGCTACTATTGCAGGCGCATCAAAACCAAGCCAGCAGTGCTCATTAGTGCACTACTAAGTATAATGGAACTGTTCTGAAAGCAGGAAGACTGTTGTGAGGGCCATCAGAGGTACCAACCCTAGCTGTCCAGGCCTGGAGGCTTCATTGGAGGGCTGTTTCAGTGGTGCCGATTTAGCTTCTTTCTCCCCTCTCCCAGCCCCTGCCTCATCTTGCCCCACAGTGACCCGAGGCTCGGCCATCCACTCCACTTACTGCAGGAGAGTGCATCATACATTTTAGTTTATTTTCAGATTCTCAGCTAAGGCGGTCTATCGTTGATGACTGGCACAATCAAATTGTCAATAGGGTCATGATTGTGCATTCATTGCTAACAAACGGAATAACTACAGTAAAAAAACTAAAATCTATACACCACCAGTGGGAACGGAACTTTATAACGTTAATTGCCCTAGTAATTTGACAGATACAGGCAACAAGTGTAACATGCTAGCAAGCTAGTTAGATGAGGCACTTACCCACAAGTCCCTATGTCACTTATGGGGAGGTCTGACAGACAGTTCATTTGACAGCAGTATCCTTAGTCAGTCCCCGTATGCCTTTTTAAAAAACTGTATGCTGAATATTTTCAATATGAGCCCGGTGCGAGACGAAAAAGCCTAACAGCTAGACAGCGACGGTTGCTACCGGGCGTTGGCTGGTACTATACTATCAGTGTCAAGCACGCTAACTTGCAAGATGGCCTTGTTTGCCAATCAAGCGAGTAATCCTGGAACTGATCACATGTACAAGTTCACAACTGTGCTAACCAGCTCCTCCACATTTAAAGAAAACACTGACCAATTATTCTTCTCTAACTCAGGCTTTCAAAGAAATCGGTTAGACATGAGTTGCTAGCTACTGTAAGAAGTTGATCCTTCATTCAAATTAGGTTTCCACTAGCTAGATAGCTGTATCGTAAAACCAAAAACGAGCATTTGGATCTCAATTTAAGGTGAGCAGTGTGGTTAAGGTTAGGTTTAAAATTAGATTTTAATAAGATAAATTCTAGAAATAGGTACGGTTTATGACTGCCGGTGACGCGACGACCCTAACAAATAGGGTTTCTTTTCCGGCGCATTCAACATTTCGTCATCAGCTTAAAATGTAAACAAACCACAATCTGTTCTTTTTTTTGTATGGCTATTTGTTTGTACACTAGCTGTTTGTTGGCTTTGTAAATTGTGTTGTTCATTTAAGAAAAAAAAAAAAAGCATAGGATCAGTTTTGACAATGGTTTACAATAAAGAACGGGGGCGGCAGCGTAGCCTAGTGGTTAGAGTGTTGGACTAGTAACCGGAAGGTTGCAAGTTCAAATCCCCGAGCTGACAAGGTACAAATCTGTCGTTCTGCCCCTGAACAGGCAGTTAACCCACTGTTCCTAGGCCGTCATTGAAAATAAGAATTTGTTCTTAACTGACTTGCCTAGTTAAATAAAGGTAAAAAAAAAAAAAAAAAAAAAAGAATTGCATACATACATTGAATGATAGGTCTGCACTTTAAGCGTAATCCATAGGTTGTCAGGCAGCTGTCTGAAAGTTGTACAACAAGCTGAGGAGTTCAGATCCTCATCTGATGGAAGCCATGAACAAATTATACCAAATGTGACAGGGCGCAAACATTAACTTGGCACATCCACTCAATGAGAGCTGCTGCCAATGACTGGAACGAACTGCAAAAGTCTCTGGAGCTGGAAACACTCATCTCCCTCACTAGCTTTAAGCACCAGCTGTCAGAGCAGCTCACAGATTACTGCACCTGTACATAGCCCATCTATAATTTAGCCCAAACAACTTCCTCTTCCCCTACTGTATTTATTTAGCTCCTTTGCACATTCTTCCACTGCAAATCTACCATTCCAGTGTTTTACTTGCTATATTGTATTTACCTCACCACCATGGCCTTTTTTTCCATTTACCTCCCTTCATTTGCTCACATTGTATATATACTTAATTTTCTACTGTATTGACTATGTTTTGTTTATTCCATGTGTAACTGTGTTGTTGTATGTGTTGAATTGCCATGCTTTATCTTGGCCAGGTCGCAGTTGAAAATGAGAACTTGTTCAACTAGCCTACCTGGTTAAATAAAGGTGAAATAAATAAAATAATTTATGTCAGCAAGTTGGTACATTAACAGAAAAATGCTATAATCTCTAATTCATCTAAATAAACAGTCGACATCAGTTTATTCCCAGCTTGATAGAAAACCTTTTATTTCCCCATTCACAAAAGTAAACTAGAAAGTGATACATCAGTTAACATCCCACCTGCACCACAGTTGAGGAAAGAAATACCAGTACTACATCAAATTCATTCAAGGCTGATATCTAGATTGAAACAAAAATACAGGAGTTTTTCACAATTCTTCCCTTCTTTCCCCAGGTATGCACCACGCTCTGTCCCCCCTCTCAGTACTACCACTTTACATACAATTTGACAAAATCAAATGGTCCGCTATAAAACAACGAAAACAAAAAAATTCTTTAAATAAAAAGAACATTAGAGGGGGAAAAAACTTTTAAAGTCTAAAAAAAACTTTGTGCGCTTCTTCTGCACAAAAAATATATCTAAAAAAAAAAGTCATTTAAAATAAAAATGAACATAAATAAAAAAACAAAATGAACATCATTAGCCTTGGAAAAAAAGTAAAATGCCTCAACTTGTAGAAAACTGTTAAACTTGAGAATAATAGATGGTTTTGAGATCAATGTTTCACTACTACGATTTAAGAGATTTAACACAACTCAACATTTTTACCCAATTTTTCCTGATAGGACCAG
Organism: Salvelinus fontinalis; assembly: GCF_029448725.1. Classification (NCBI taxonomy): domain Eukaryota; kingdom Metazoa; phylum Chordata; class Actinopteri; order Salmoniformes; family Salmonidae; genus Salvelinus; species Salvelinus fontinalis. The sequence goes on from NW_026600542.1 coordinate 198,202, forward strand.
TATCACATTGGGAGCATTGTGCAAAGACTGTGGCAATTAGCCAGTATCTCTGTGCACACCTATCCTACTCTCAACCTTGGCGGACCGGACACCCATCCACCAACACTTGCATATCAGTTTACCCCTTTAGGATATGATTAAAGTGTCACCCTCTGAGGGTGGGAGCGGTTTACAAAAGTGTGTAAAGATTCAAAATAATGTCCAATTAACCACTTATGTACAAGTGGGTTGGTGTTAAAATCCACATTAAATGGATAAATACACATCTGTATACAGCTTACTTGAAATGGCATTTTCACAGGTACGCCTGACGCTTAAGGCAGTGTTTTCTTCACATTTTGAATATCTATTTTCATTGTGCGGCGTAAGATAAAGATTTCCAGTTTCATTGACTCGCTAAATCTCAGCTAAGCTTTGAAAGAGAATTGATGTACGACTGGCAATCACAAACTGAGATGGTAAAATATGACAAGTGTTGATGATACACAGGGTGTCTCCAATATCTCAGGTGTGAGCTACATGTCCATCACCTTGCGGGAGGGCCGATGCAAAGAAGTCTAAACGGCACACACGCTTACAGTAAAATACAGACACACTCAACGAAATAGTCCGACGTGACAGACCTCCAGACATTGACAAAATACAAGACAATCACTCCCTCACGAATGTTAATGTATCCAATCTCAGGGGAAACAGAAAGAGAATTAGGATCAGTATAATACCCAGACATATCCTACACAGTATCAACGGGTTGAGGAAAAGAGCAAATGGCAACAGCCACCACCAACTGGACTAGAACCAGTTTATCCTGGACTTCTCATACTCCTACTAAAGATAGCCGCCCACTTTTATTATCACAGCATGCGTGGGTATGTTGTCTCCGCCTTTAATGATATGATAGTCAAATAAAGCGATTATGGAAAAGCATGCAACTCAAGGTTGTTCGGGACCATGGGTGAGATATGTATTATTATGATAGCCGACTGACTAGTCAAGGTCTTTTTCCATCTTCGTGGACTCATTGCATTCTCCCCTACATACTCATCATTCTGCTCACATAGAAAAGACCGGTAAATTTTCTGTTGGACTGTCTGGAAACACTGGTGGGAAGTACATTTGATCCAAAATACTTGATGTCTGTCAGTCCTTCCCCTTTAAAAGGGCTTTCAAATTAAATCATACCCATTGATTCTTGAATATAACATATGCCTAATGCGTTTAGCTCAACTGTCAAACACCATCAGAACCCAAATAAAGCTTGTTTAGTCCTGTTTGTTAATAAAAATGTATACAAACACTGTATAGCGTCAAAAAATGGTTAAAATGATAATCTTGATATCATGGACAGTCAGTCCCTGTGTCCATGAGGTTGAGAGTCGTTGCATTTCTCCAGCTTCATCCCTCAGCTGTTAACCAAATCAGTGGGGGATTAGCCGTTTGGTATTGTTCAAAATGCTGATTGACCCTTTAAATCTATGGTCCTCTCCTTACCCTTTAAATCTATTTCATCCATCTGATTGCATGCCTTACTTTTAAACCAAGCATATGAACGGCAGTGTTAGCCTTAACCTAAAATTCTCATTTTGACCATTGCTTATACAATATCTTATTTATATCGTGTCTTACTTCAGCACGCCATAACAGCCGTAAAAAAAAAAGTGCATAATATCAATTAGAACCAGCAACTGATTTATTCTAAAGTTCTTCCTGAAGCCTTAATGCTCTAGTCCATCGTAAATACTATAAAAACAAAAGTAGCAGCAAAACGGATTATGATTTTTACTGCAGTATAACTGGTTGCAGGGATGTGATTCTTCCATCTTCTATAAGATCGATTGAATCTTGCGTCTCTGGACTATGGCATCGCTGGATCTCGACACTATAGAAACCCACCCATCCTATTTGTTAGGTCTGGCGACGGGGAGGACTGGTCATAGAATAAGTACGATGGGGGTGGCTAAATAACCTGGTGTTGTTACCTTAGAATGATAAGCTGACTACCATTGTTTCTAAATGTAAAAATCTACTTGTAACAATGAGATACGCACACACGTCACTTAAGAAGTTATCATTGCCATGCAAACCAATCAATCCCTTATTGGAAAAATGACCTTTGTCAGCACTACAGTAAAATGATTCCTGGAAGGATTGTCTGTGTCTGTTGTAGTAAAAACTATGAAAAAAAAAAGAATACATTTAAATTAGTATTTATCTTAGAGGGGGAAAAAAAGAAATTTCAAAACGTAAAATGAATTCAGCAAACATGGGAAAAGGAAGAAAAACTGTCTAAATATACCCGTGTTTAATAGAGAAGTCCCAATATGAACAGGTATGGTACTGTACTGTCTATGAACGCTTGAGTAGTAAAGGTGCAAATTACTCTTCTAGAACTCTCCCCGTTATTACGTTGAAAAGCATTTCATGCTTTCCCCTCTGAGGCTAGCCTTCGGGAAGCTATTATAAAACATTAGCGCTACTTCGGTATCCCGCCCACAGCCTTTGTATAGATTATCAAATGACTATTGTAGAATGTATGCTAAGTGCTTGTGCACCGATTGGTCGTACGGGCCAGGGCAACTACCTTCCCTTCCTGAACTAAGTCTAAGTGTGCCAGTCTACATATTATGTGAGTTGTGTTTTTAAAATGTGGCTCCTGGGCTGGTTTTTAGATTTCTCCTTAATTGACTTATTCCGGGGTTGCTGCCACCCCGCCCGCCCTCCCAACCCAGCTCTCCTCTAACCTTGGTATCTAAAGAGTTATCGAATGGATTTAGGGCCGTTCGCAGCCGACCCCTGCATATGCTTATCCTACCCTCCCTCCCTCTTACAGAACCCTGTGGCTTTGGTTACATCGGAGTATGTCGTCGGATTTAAGTTTGGCGTTTGAAATCCAGAGGCTTTCTCCCCAGTTTCCCTCCCAGTAACCCTCCCTCCCACCCACCCTCACAGAGACACACAGGGTCGTGGGACTTGTAGTCTGAATGGACAGGAGCCAGGGCCAGTCCCTCTCCTCCTGCCCCCACGATCAGGGCAGTGCAGTAACACAGATGGATGAGTTCCCCCAGTAACCCTCCCGTAGATTAAACCTGGAGAGGGGAGAAAGGGGGAGAGAGGAGAAAGAGGAGCGAATAAGAAGAAGAGAGGGAATAGGAAGAGGAGAGAGAAGAAACAATGTTTTTATTTATTCAGGTGAACAGAGAGAACATGGACTAAACGTAACATTAGGATTTGGGGAAGAGAAGCTGATCCTAGATCAGTTCTACCTAAAGTGAGTCAATACCTGACAGGCGTGTCCTGTGTCGGCGAGGGGAACTACACGCCATAGCAGGCCGACAGCCTCTCCTTCAGTAGAGGGGGGAATTGTTCTGAGAACTGCTGCCAGTTCTCCTCGCCCACCTGGTCCTTGAAGCCATGGAGGATCTACAAAAACAACAAAGCTTGTAAATCAAGGTGAGGTATAGGGTAGGGTCAGAGGACTTCAACGACTGGCAAAGCTGGTTCTCTTTTGTTTTCTTAGCACCACACGTCTCAGAGTCTAAAATATCCACAAGATATGTTCAGATTTCGAATGTCTAGAAAGATCATCACAGGCGGTGGAGAAAGAGGAGCACTAGGTCGACGTAGAACCCAACAGTCTAGAACCTTTGTATTGTGAGGATCAAACATATGGGTGAGATTTGTTGGGGTTCATATCTCCCGAGTGCCTACCTTGTAGAACATGTCTCTCAGATCGTCCTTAGGACTAACCCAGGAGGCCACAGCATCACAGAAGAAGATGAAGTCCTGAAGAGACACCAACATCCTCATCATCCAACATTCATCCACATTCCCTTATCGCTCATTTAGCATCTAATCCTCCTTCAATGACACCAAACACGCTAGGTTGAATACAATGTGCCTTCTCTCACAAGTTATCTCAGAGTCTAAATTACATCCACACTAGTTATTCAGATTTCGAATGTCTGTTTAGAGTTCATCATAGACAAGAGCAGAGGCAACACAATCAGGGAATAAAAATATAACAAGTCCTGGCCCCAGTAAATACATGTTCCTGTGTGGAACAGCGTTCAGAAGCCCCCCCCTCACCTGAACCACTCCAGCGGGGTTGACTCCAATCATCATGCAGATTCCACGGAACGCAGAGTCTTTCTCCTCATTGTCCCTGATGTTCCTCAACGATGTGCACCAGGGTCTGATAAACTGTTGCAGCATGGGAGACACCTCCTGTGGACACACGTAGCCCAGCCTGCCGATCGTAATGGCTGTCCCAAGTGAAACACAGGAGTGATGATTTATGTGGCAATAACTACCGGGCCATAACAACAGGGTTTAGAACAATCACTTCAGTGTCAGAAGTGTCAGTCACACTCAGACCTTTAACTTCCACATAGAATATTTCAGATTTCGAATGTCTGTTAGAGAGATCATCATAGGAGTGGTCTGGAGCCTAAATACTGGTTTTGTCTATGGGGGTGGGGGGTTTAAGCATGCGTGTCTGTGTGAGTACCGTACCTGTATTCTCCAGGAGGGTCTTGGGTGTGTTAGGTCTGTTGATGATCTCCACCAGGTTGTTGAGAACCAGCCCAACATAGGGTTGCATGTCTGATCCTACAGGCACCAAGGAAAACACCACAATCAACCAGCTGGAAATTATGGCATTGTTCGCCATACATGGGTTCAATTACCATTGGAAATCTTTCAGATACTTTGAGCATTTTCTCAAGCCTGCCTGGAGCGGCAAATGGACAGGGTTTGAACTTTAGGGACTTTTCTATTGGTTCCTTTCCAACACAATCAAGCACAGCTTAAGTATTTCAAATGATTTCAAATAGAATTTGAAGCCAGGTCTACAATCAATCAATTCCTACATCAGCGCTGTCAAGTATTCACTGTCATTTAGAGTATTTGTAGTGTCATAACAATCATTCCTATCAAATCACCACTACCAACATGGATTACTGATGGAGTCAATCTGGTGGTGTTGCTACAAAAATAAGGTTCTCGTGATTTCTGGCCAAATACCCAAAATGGCCACCATCTTTAAGCAATGGTTCCCCCTAGCTCACCTGAGCAATCTCCTTCATCCTTCTTGTCAGTTCTCCCTGTAGAGGTATTATAGCACAATGTCACTACACTGTACTACTGCTGGTTGGCTTGCCATGCTTGCACACACCTGCAGGCCTCACTGTTACAGAGTCCAATGGTAGCAGGACCCATCACTCAGGCATCTTGCAGCACACTGTAGTCAAGGGAGATTGGCTCACTCGTATGACAGAGGGTCATTGAGTTCATGGGTTATAGAGCAAGGGCAGCGAATCAAATCGGACAGAGTTAGCTACATGTTCCATCCAAAACACACCAAACCCTAGCATCACACACATAACACACGAGGCACCATAACCATCTGTGTGTTCATCCCAATGTTGTGACCTCAGTCACACTCAGACATTCAACTTCCACATAGAACAGTTCAGAATGTCTGTTAGAGAGATCATCATAGGAGTGGCTGGTTGGTGGTGGTCTGTGTGTGTTATTATGAGAGTTAGAGGGAGAGGAAAAGCAGAGATAGTGAGAGAGACACATTTTAGAGTGGTTGTGAGGTAAAGAGTGAGTGTGTAAGAAATGAAGACTGCAGTAAGGACACACAGCAAGCAGTAACTCACCCATCTGCATGGCGATCTCGCCAATGGCCCAGGTAGCGTTGTTACACACAGAGATGAACTCTGGGTTCAGGTTTAGGCCCAGGATCGGCATGAACTCAGCTAGAGGGGAGAGACAGGTTTATATACAAACGCTAAACACAACTAGTCACACAATCACTGGTATACACACACTCCCACAAACACACAGGTTCATTAAACAGTACACACAACTAGTCACAATCAACGGTATACACACCAACGTACAAATAATACATAAACTACTAGCCACTCCAACACACATACCTCCTCAGCGCCAGTACCTTTTCATGACATTGACAGTTAATGTCTTCACTACTATGGTTGACTCACCAATGCAGGGTTTGACATGAGGGAAGCAGGCCTTGGTCAGGTCACCCAGCAGGGCAAAGGAGCTCTGTCTCACCTCTGGCATAGGGTCCTGGAGGAACACACAGTTAGTCTCAAACTCACACACATCTGGTTAAAACAACTATTTTTAACTTTTCTTAAAACTCCTAAAGCTAGAATATCAACTTTCATACTTTTTTTGCGAACGACAGAGCAGCACTGTACAAGCTATACTCCAACATATCCTCCTTCAAGTTGACTAATTTCACATTTTCAAAATGGCCGCTGGCAGTTGGCACTTGGAGGCCCCTGTGTACCTGCATGCACTGGAAGAGCAGGGTCATGATGTTGCTGCGGGCCACCAGCTGGTCCACACTGCCCCCCAAGCCCTCGGCCAGGCCACTCAGCAGGTCCAGGGCCACAATCATGAAGTCCTTGTCAGGGGCTTCGTACTGGTCAGGGTGCTGGTTGTACATCTGGAGAGAGAGGAGACGGACAGAGTCAGTGGGTTTTTGGTCAGTTAAGATATGAAGCCAAAACATACGATTTGTTTAATAAATTGCTGAATAAACGCAGTTTACACTAACTCATGCTTTGTGGTGTAGAATAAATTGACAAGTAACAATTGTTTATAGTCTAAGTTACAATTGACATCTGGAACCAGGTTTCCATCCAAACCTTCATGCGTGTCAAGTACATGTCGGATAAAGAAAGTCACGACAGGCATGATGGAAAGAGAAAATGTGTCTGTAGACTTTCCAAATGTGGACAAAAAAAAGACACTAGACAAGGCGGAATCTTTTTGCTTCGGTAAAATGTATTATGCGAGAAATGGCGGTGGAAAAACGTGTGTAAATATTGATATAACCATCATACTGAAGGTTGAGTCACAAGATGACATGTGGTCTCACTACGACACGATGATCGCCGCTTGACGGCAGTTTGAAAACGTAAACCGAGATCTACAGCTCAGATTTTTTTTTTACCTGACTTAAAAAACCTAAGCCTATGCAACATTAACCAATTAAAACAGTACTATAGCAATGAGGTTCACACAGTAGACTGTAGGCCCAAAACATTATCACTGCATATTGGCTATGCTTGAATTACCCTGCCATTTAAAAAAATAAATATATTTAAAAAATGTAGGTATATGATCACACTGGTAATATATCACTTATTGTAATAGTTGTAAGGCATCGCTAGGTAGCATCATTTGCGTTTGTTTTTTACTGGACTGATGGCCTGCATCTGATGGTCAGTCAGAGGGCAGGGAACAGCGGTGAGGCTGCCTTTCACCCGACTCACCATCCCTCCGCTCTGCCTCCAGCTGATGGTCAGTCAGAGGG